>NC_090753.1:20584460-20601960 GCF_036898095.1 Palaemon carinicauda
AGACATTTTGTGTAAACTTCATTCAAGATTCAAGATTCGAATAATTCATTGACATGAAAAGATACATCAAATGGAATGTATAAGCATGATTATACAACATCTTGCAATTAAGACAATTCAAATGGGATCATTACTTATTCCATGCAAACTTAGGAAACTTTTTAACAATCTTGTCATTAACATTATTTTTAAAAAAATAACAAACCATTCGAACAACACTAGTTATATTTCGTTCTCTAAATTCCAAAAAATCAAAACACTCCAACATGTAATTCTCTAAAGTGTGCGAGAAAGCCTCGCTACACAATCTACAAGACTTGCCATTATCATTAATATATTGCCCAAATAAAATTGTAACCTAATCTTAGCCTCATATTAAAAGTATCCACTTATGATAAAACCTTGCCATATGTTATATGGGTGTTTTCACTCACAAAAAGGTAATACCCCATGCTAGCACTGCCTTCTTCTTGAATCCTAACAGCATTTTCGGCTTCCCAAATATTTTGCCCTTGCTTTATTCCTGTTTTAATTCTACTTAGACTCACAATGCTCTCAATATCTACCGTAGGTCTTTGCATTGCCTGTTGAGCCAAAAGGTCAGAAGATTCATTTAAAGAAATGCCAATATGAGAGGGAACCAGAAAAATGTAACAAAAAATCCTCTCTTTGTACTGACAAACTAAGTTTTTACAACGAATAACTACATCATTATTAGTAGAGTGCTTTATTTACCCTGAACAGGAGTTCAGGGCAAATAAAGCGAGTCTAGTACGTTTTGGCACCGCTCTTTTGGCGACGATGATTTGGCGCCGCCGTTTTGGCGCTAAATGGTTTTGGCGCTAAATGGTTTTGCCGCTCGTTATTTTGGCGCTAGCCCATTTGGCACCAGATTGAGAATTTTCTGACCTGATATATATATATATATATATATATATATGTGTGTGTGTTTATATATATTGCATGGGTAAAAAATAACATAAAATAAGAAAAGTTCTATTTCTTTTCAGCAATAAAGCATTAAAATGCTACAAAAAATAAATAAAATTGAATATTTTCACCAACATGTTAATGCATTTCATAGTTATATGCCTAACCCCGTAAGTATTGCAGTAGTTCCCGTGAAACAAACTGCTGTACCATAGTTAAAATGCGTTCATCAGTCTTAATGTATTTTAAGCGTTTTTGGGCAGGAGGATTCCCAGCCACTAGTTGTTCATAATAAGAATCGCGTCCTTTCTGAATTCTCTTTATGCCATTGGTGAATTTCCATATAACTGGGTGGTTCATTCCAAGTTCTGCCTAGATTTTCCTGTGCGTAGCTTCAGCTTGATTGTTTGTCCTGTCCTCACCTAATATCGTTCGACTATACTATACATATTCCATATTTGCGTAGGGAAAAGTGGTGAACTTCGGCCATTTCACCTCCTCAGAGGTCTTCCTATATAATTATCTTCGACCCAGTTCATTAACGGCTTGAGTTCATCAGGTAAATATTGTGCCAAAGCATCGATGTAAACACCCATGTGAGAAATAGGTACAAAAGATAAAGCAATAATCATTTTGACTTTTACTGAGAAGTCGGGGTCATTATTATACAAATGTTGGACCCCAAGTTGTTTCAGGTGCTTATGAAATTTATGTGCAAAATGGAAGAAGCAGCCTTTTTACTCAACATCCGGAAAACATTCTGTCATTGCAGAAAAAGCTGCTTGTTCATAATCGCAATAAATGCCCTTTTGTTGCAACTCTGCAGACATCTCAGTTATCATTCGAAACATTTTCATGTATGTTGCTCGACACTTATCAGGTAATAGGGCGTATAGTATAGGGAGAACTCCTTCAAGCTTTCTTGCCATAATTACGTAAATCTGTGCAAATAAAGAAGGAGACATCTTAAACGTGCCGTCGGCGTACCACACATCAGAATCACGTAAAATATTTACCCAGGTCTCTCTACCAATTATTGAAATTCTGTCATGTTCATCTCTGCTATCTCCAAGCAAAAAGTCTTCAAATTGACCACCATGAATTAGGTAAAGTTTGTACTCGTCCAGTATTACTAATTCACTCAAGCTAAGAGGGCTTGCAGGCGCGTAATATATTTGATTTCGCTTTCGTCGTACAATTTTTTTCATGGCATCTGAAGTGGGCAATGCTGCCAGAGCAGCTTGAGAGCTATTTTCAATGCAAACATTAAAAACTGATGACGGCAATTCAAAAGTTTTCTATGCTTTAATTTTTACACTTGTTTTAATTTCAGCAACTTCCACATTTACTGCCGATGCACCGCGTGAATGTCCATTTACCTCTTTCAGTACTTCCTGGTTCTTAGTATGAATACGCCCTTTACACTCATTTTTTGATTCACACCTCCAAAACTTGAGATAAGGATCGTTTTTGCTACATTTGTCAAACACATACATATATCCATTGGATGAAAATTTTGGCTTGCCTCTATTACTTAAGATTTTTTTTTCGGCCATTTAAGGTATGGGCTGTACAGGAAACTAAAGAAAAGTGTTTTCCAATATAAAAAGACTTGAATATCGTAAAAAATAGTTTACTATTACAATTCTCAAATCAGACAAGCCTTTGGTGTAATGAGAAGATTATTAAAAGAGAAACTGGTAAAATTATATGATAACTAAACATGACTTAAATATCGTAATAACTGGTTTAATATTACAATTCTCAAATCATGATGTGGTCACTAAACGAGACACAAATTTGCGGATGGTCCTAAAGTTTGTTTTTTGGCGCCAAAACAGCTCATCGCTAAAAAAATGAGTGCCAAACTTTCTATCGCCAAAATAGCGGTGCCAAATCGTTAGCGCCAAAGAGTTGACGCCAAATCATCCTGTTCCGAATAAAGCACTTTGCGAGTCAGCAATAACTTACACATTTTTACTTCTACATACCACCACTCTCAAACCCTTGGTGAGGGGATACAATTCTGCTGCCGTAGAGGAAGTATTATCTTCAATTCTTTTAGAAATCATCTCATCAATACAAATATCATTGCAATAATACTCGTTGCTGATTACTCCACAACCAACTTTATTATCAATAACAGAACCATCACAATACATATGAATTACATCAAATTTGGGTAACGAATCTATTTTTTTCAGAACAAATTGTCTCAATTCCAATGTATTATATTCATTTTTCTTATAATCCAGTTTAGTGACAGTAATGTGACGATCCAAGAGTAGGTTGTGATTCAAAAGCTAGATGAAAGCAACTGAATAATTTTATTACGACACATCAAGTATATATACACTTGAGGCTCCAGTAAGAAGGCAACCGGTTCTGGTAACAGTTAACAATGGAATACGCAGACGTTTTAGAACAAGTTGCTGTTAATGCGAGGGGAGAGTGAGGGTACAAAGGATAATATGTATATACAAAAAAGAGAAATGTCATTACTATGTACGCTAGTGTGACACATGTGTGATACATGGCTCCCCCCCTAAAATTGACATACTGTATATGTTAAATAGGGTGTCCTGATCTAGAGAGGAGAACTGTAGGCGGGTCATCTGGCAGAGAGAGGCAGGTTTTAGACCATCAATGGAGACTTGGTCTTCTTTGCCATGAATGTTTAGTAGGAATGCTTTTGGATTGCGTTGGATCACAAGGAAATGGCCCGTGTAAGGAGACGTTAGCGGTGGCTTGCTAGTGTCATTGCTCAGGAAGACGTGCGTTGCAGAGTGCAAGTCTGTCGGTATGTGATGCTTCACTGGGGGCTTGTAAGTCTGGCGGCATGGAGTAAATTTTCCCACGACGTGACGTATGCGCTGGAGATTGTCGAAGGGGGTTGCAGAAGGAAAAAATTTGGCAGGGACGACCAATGGGTCGCCATACACCATTTCAGCTGCCGAGATGTCTAGGGCGTCTTTAGAAGTGGTCCTTAGTCCCAGGAGGACCTAGGGAAGCTGAGTAAAAATGTTGGAGTCCTTGCAGCAGGACATCAAAGCTGCTTTGAGTGTGCGATAAAAACGTTCAACCTTTTCATTGGCAGCGGGGTTCTAGACAGCTGTCTGATGTAGGGTGATGCCCAGGAGATTCGCTAATGATGTCCACAATTGAGAGGTGAAAGTGGTACCCCTCTCAGAAGTAATATGCTCAGAGATACCAAATCTTGCTATCCATCCTGAGAGTAAGCCAGATGTACATGAGGCGGACGTTGCAGTTTCCATGGGAGTGGCTTCAGGCCGAGTGGAGCGGTCGATGATGGTAAACATGTAATGATGTCCTTGTGATATGGGTAGGGGGCCTAAAACGACGCTGAGGTTGTGGAAGGGTGCCCACTCCTGAATCCATGTGTGGAGGTATGTTGGAGGTTTGGCAAAAAGTACAGGCGCTGACCCAATCTTTAGCATCCTTAGTAATACTGAGCCAAATGAACTTCGTCTTAAGCAGCTGTGCATTAGAACTCCGCGAGGGATGTGAAAGTCCGTGAATAAAATCAAACACCTGTCTGCGCATGGCAGCAGTAATCCACGGTCGCAGCCTACCAGTACTGATGTCACAGAGGAGGGTGGTGTTGGAGTCGTCAAGGGGGACTTCTTCCCAACGGAGGGATGTACAGGATGTCCTACATGGTTGATACTCTGGATCATGTCATTGGGCTTCAGCCAACGGGTTATGATCTAATCCTAGTTGAACAGCGGCCAACGTGTTTCTTGACAGGCCATTGGCAATGGGATTCATTTTCCCAGGGACGTGTTGAAGGGTGCAATTGTATTCAGCCACGGCGGAGAGCTGTCGGCATTGACAGGCGGACCAGACATCAGACTGTCGAGTGAAGGTGTGCACCAGAGGCATGTGGTCTGTGCGATTGACGAAGGGCGTACCTTCTAAGAAATGGCAAAATTGACGGACAGGCAAGTGCACCAGTCAGCAATTTTCAATCGAAGGTACAATAACTCGATTCTTACTTGGAGAGTTTTTGCTGGAGAAGGCCAATTGGCGGGGCGAGTCGTTGACCACCTGTTCGAGTATGGCACCAATATGGACGTCGCTGGCATCGGTGGAGAGAAGGAGAGGGGCATGTGGGACGAGAAAAGTGAGAGCAGCTGCGGTTGATAGGGCATTGTTTGCGTTGCAGAAGGCCGGTTCTTCAGGTCTTCTGGCTTGCCCTTGAGGGAGGCGTAGAAGGGAGCAAGAGTGGCGGTAATGGCTGGCAGAAAAAGGTGATAATAGTTGATCATGCCCAAGAATTATGTAGTTCTTTAACAGTCGAGGGCATAGGGAAGTTCTGAATGACTGCTACTTTCTCATGGAGGTGATGGACTCCTTCAGGAGTGATGCAGTGCCCTAAGAATGACACTTTGTTGGCGCCAGAGGTACACTTGTTGTACCGGACTACAAGGCCGTTTTGTTGCAGGCTGTCGAGCACGATGCACAGGTGACGGAGGTGTTCCTCTTTTGAGGAAGAGAACACAAGAATGTCGTCCACATAACATATACAAAAGTGGAGGTCCCCTAAGATGCCATCCATGAGACATTGAAAAGTGGCCTTAGCATTACGAAGGCCAAAACAGGAGTAATTGAAGGTGTATGTACCGAAGAGAGTGGTGATGGTGATCTTGGGGATGTCTTTTGGGTTTATAGGCACCTGATAATGCCCCTTAAGGAGGTAGACTGTGGAGGAATCCTTTGCTTTATGCAGGAAGGAGGTCACGTCGACGGTGTTTGGTAGGGGGTAGTGATCTGGTTCTGTTTGTATGTTCAGGAGCCTGTAATTCCCACACAGACAGAGTGAGCCGTCTTTCTTCAGGACGATGTGTAAGGGTGACGACCAAGGGCTGGTAGCCTTTTGGCAAATGACCATATCTTCTATTTTGGCGAACGTCTGTTTGGCGGCAGCCAATCAATCTGGTGCCTGACGTCTGAATTTGGCGAAGTCTGGGGGTCCCCTTGTCTTGATATGGTGATAAATACTGTGTATGGTAGGAGCTGTTGGTGTTTCGCGAAGTTCTTGACGGAAAACTTCCTGGTATGACGTGGGGAGTTGGGCGTAGGCATCCGTAGGTGCGCTGATGTGGATTGCGAGGTTGGAAGGGGCGGGTTGAATATGTGTCGACAAGTACGAGTCTGCATTGACCAATTGTCGGTGGGCGACATCGACCAGAAGGTGGAAATGAGAGAGGGAATCTGCACTGAGGATTGGCAATGTGACGTCAGTAGTGAGAAACTTCCAATTAAATTTGCAGTTTCCAAAGGATAATGTGAGCTTCTCGTAACCATATATGGGTATCGCAGATCTGTGGGCAGCTACCAGGCAGACATTGGCAGACTTAGACAGACTACGTCGTGTCCTGAAAAGTTCCATTGGCAAAAGAGAACGACAAGCACCCGTGTCTACCAAAAATCGTATGCCTGTTCCTGCACCATGTAGAAAGAAAAGATTAGAAACACGGGAGGCCACTGCCACAAGAGATGTCCTACTTACACGCTTTTTTGGCCACTGACAATCGTTGGCACATTTCTTCGCTTTAGCCCCAAATCTGGAGTGGTAATAGCAAAACTTTGGCCGATGGGTGGCAGTGAGTGGCTGTAGAGGTCATTGGTTGGGACGCGAGCGAGTGGTGGGTGATGGGTGGCTTTGTCTCCGCTTTGGCACATCACAGGGTAGGTGTGTGTGTCCTACAACATTCACGTCAGCTTACGTTGACGTTGAATAGGTGTCCTCTTTGTCAGGAGTGGAGGCGTTGGTGGAGGTCATGAAGGTCGTAACGTGGCTGCCCATAAAGCCGTCGTATTTGGTCATCAAGTTCTTTATGGGTAAACTATTGACATCGGTATGGCAGCGGGTACAGGTACGAGTAAACTGAGTACCAAAGGGCACAAAGTAGGTTCACCTCACGAGGAGAGCCGTCTGCGGCAGGTTGCAGGCGAGCAATACTGATCATTTCCTTAAGGGCGAGCGAAGCCCTTTGGTCCCCCAATGGTTGTTGAGAGAGCTGAAAAAGCTTTACTATACGGGAGGCTGGCGACGGCGAGTACTTGAGTACTGCTGCAGAAGGTATGTTTTGAGGGCGTCATACGCTATTGGGATGTCTCCTTGTTCACAAAGTCAGTCGGAGATTTCCGGGAAGGTGCCCACGGGTATTGCCGGGGGAACGTAATCTGCTTTGGTGGTTGAGCAAGTCACACCCTTGATGCGGAATCTTACTTCTGCTTGCTGAAACCAAGCAAACACCTCCCTCCTGGCGAACAACGAAAGTTTCAATGGGGCGGCGCCAACTTCCGTGGAGTCCTTCATAGTAACAGCAAGGGGGAGGGGGTGGAGGCGGGAGGAGTGAGTCATCTTCCGGGGTCACCAAGAGTAGGTTGTGACTCAAAAGTGAGATGAAAGCAACTGAATCACTTTATTACGACACAATGAGTATATATGCACACAAAGTCCCGATAAGAAGGTTACAAAATACAGACATGCTATTTCTTTTCTACCCCCAACCAATTCTGTTAACAGTTAACAATGGAATATGCAGACATGTTAAAAAAAGTTGCTGTCAGTGCGAGGGGATAGCAAAGATACAAAGGATAATATATACAAAAAAGAGAAATGTCGTTAATATATTCACTCGTGTGACACACAGGTGGTATAGCAATGTCTAATCTACTACATTGCCAAGGTTTAGGACGAACTACATTTCCTATATTGATACAGTACTTAACATCATATTTAAGCAATATTCTGTACAGCTTCTTTAAATGACTAATAGGTCTAATTAAGGAACTGCGAATACCAGACATTGTGTCAATACCAACTTTCAAAACTTCTCTCCTCTCCTCATACTTCTAACTGTAGCGACAAACTATTTCATGAATCCTGTCCGTGACACTTGGAAGGTTCAACTTTAACTTCATGATCTCAATACTCGTGCTCATTGGACAACCTAGTATAATACGCATGGCTCGATTTTGAATAATTTCTAATTTTTTTCCTGCTCTCGCTCCGAGTAACGTATAAGCACAATGGAGCGAATAGTACTAATATACATTATTCGTAAAACTGGGATACCTACACCACTGCCTCTGTTGGCCAATACCTGTAAAGGTTTCAGTCTTGATATGCAAATATTTCTAACATAGTTAAGCTCTTCAATGCTATTATAGAAACCAATATACATGCCAAGATACTTATGCGTATTTACCCTTTCCAGTTCTCTTCCATTAAAAGATAACTCATTTTCATTTACCGTGCATGACTGAATCTTACTTTTATTTTCATTAATAACCAGTCCCATACCTAAACATAAACCTTGTAGCTGATCTAACGTATTTTTCAAAACAAAATAGTTGTGGCACTGAATCAAAATGTCATCAGCATAAATAACCATGTCTGTACCTGTTTGAAAATTGTCTTGCAATTTTGTCCATAAGCACATTAAATGAAGTTGGACTTAAAACACCCCCTTGTGGGGTACCTAATTATAATTCCATTTCTTCAGATTCATGTCCCTGAAACCATACTTTAGCTTTTCTTTCATTCAAATAGCTATAAATTCACTGCAATAGTGATCCCTTAACACCCTTGTTAACAAGCTCTTCAAGAATTACTTCTTTATTTGCTCTGTCAAAGGTTCCTTTAAGATCGTCAAAAGCCGTGCATTTACCAGCATTATGACAAAGTACCCTAAAAACACAGTCAGTTGTGCTTTTACCTTTTATAAAGCCATACATATTATTTGACAACCGATCTCCAATAATAAAAAGCAACCTGTTAAGTATTAGCCTTTCCATCAATTTACATAAGCAAGACTTCAAAAAGTTAGGTCTATAATCCCCATTGCCCTTAAAAACAGAAACAATCAAATCCAATTTCCATTTGATAGACAGCCAGCCGTTTTTATAAGAAAGGTTGATCAAATCCAGCAAAGGGCTATCCTCCGTCATGATGAACCAATTTATTATATCATATGTAACCCCATACATTGCAGGGGCAGTCGACTTCCTTTTTTTAATTCCTAATAATAATTCATCTCTCGTAAAGTTTCATCTATCACCCCATCTGCATTTCCACCAACTGCTGTCTCTATACACGACAGAAACGCAAAAAAGACTGGATGTTAGGTGGTAAATTGCTACTACTAGAGGCAGCTGCCCACTTTCTCATTAATTAATTTGCTTTACCTTCATGATTCGAATGGTCAACAATTTTCCTTTTGACTCCCCTTACTTTATCTGTTGCATTCCCTACACCACCCAGAGATTCCATGAACGTAATATCCTCTAAAAATTTATTAAAATCTTTCCTCTTGTCTCTCTTTGTATTTCAGAGGTGCCTTGAACAATTTGTATCATTGTTTCCCTGCTAAGCCAATTACTTGGATTCAAACTCCATTTTCTTTGAACTTTCCTCAAAACTTTATTCCAGCCCCGGACTATTTTGTAATTAAAATACAAGGATTTCTTATTAAAATTGTTACTATTGTTGTTTTCAGACTTATATAATGCTGTACCTAAAACATCAAGCAAATCATTCAAAAATTTATTTTCATCATTTGCATGTCCATTTATAGACTTATATTCCTTAAACGATTTATCAACTTAGAACATAAATTCAAACTTTTCATCATCTTTAATTCTTAATCGTTTACGATTAAAGCAGAATGTTATCCGTCGAATGCCCAAAGTCGAGCAAAATTATCACTTACCAAGTCACCAACAACGGAAGCAACAACTTCATACTCCGCCATATTAAAAAAGAAGTACATAATTCATTCGCCCTCCTCTTATGAGAGTGGGTTCTTTATTACCTAATATAGAGACATTATCCAGTGAGTTAAGAATACTATGTAAAACGCAATTTCTATTCGGACTCCCAAAATTTTCTAAGCTTCGATGACGAGCATTGAGATCACATATTAATAAACATTTCTGATCAAATACATAAGAGGGAAAATTTTCAAGTGAAAGGCCATCAATATGAATATAGACGTTAATGATAAATGTATATATATATATATATATATATACATATATATATATATATATATACATATATATATATATATATATACATATATATATATATATATATATACACACATATATATATATATATATATACATATATATATATATACATATATATATATATATATACATATATATATACATATATATATATATATACATATATATATATATATATATATATATATAGCAATTGTCAACATACAATTTGAGAAACAAAAGTTCAGTGCCATCAACAAAATGAGATTCACATAATGTGGCAGGAATACTATTCTTAATAAATGTAGTTAAACCTCTAATATTATTTTCTTGGTTAGCTGGCAATTCAATTCAAAACTCTGGTATCCCGGCAGTTTAAAGCCTAACCCAATAACCCCAACCTCTTGCAAAGTAACTACGTCATAATTATGAGACAAAACACGAGCATGAATAGCAGTCGCTCTTTTATGAAGATTATTTATATTCCAAGTTAACAACTTAAGATTAGATACGTCCATTTTTGTTTACTTGTTCTCTAAACCCTTTGGCAAATGTAATGACATCAATTCCGACCGTATCTTTTGGAGCTTGCATATAAGTCAATACAGCATCTAATAAATTTGTCATCTCCTGTATATGACCACTATAAACAACCTCAAATTGAAATATGCTTTCCATTACTAGCAGATTCCGTTTTTTTTTCCAGTCGATTCATGGGCGTGCACCTCAACTTCACTTCGACCAAGAGATCGATCCTTCGCTGGCTTTACCTTAGAATCCGATTTATCTTTGGAAGAGACATCTGTGATGTTGCAAACTTTATCAACCTGTCTTTGCAGTGTCAGAATCAAATTCTTTAGTTGATCTACTTCGATGCAAAGAGCAGCTATAGCGTCACTATTTTGCCTTTCCAAATCAGAAAAAAGTCTAGTCCTTTACTCCCAAACATTGACCGCACGACCACCTTGGTCATTCAAAGTCTGATTAGGGATAAATTTTGCAGGGCTTCCTGTGGGGTTCTTCAACGAGTCATCTGGTCTGGCTACACTAAAAAATGCATTTTCTAGCACAAACGAGAATTTGCACTTTGCTCCCCCCCTGCAGTTACAGCACTTGGGGGGTGATTTCAATATTTTCCTAAATCTTTTGGACACATTCTCGAGAGTCATGAAACTTGCTGCAGTACCTGCATCGACTATCATGCTGGCATTTGTATGCCCTGTGCCCCCACCCGCTGCACTGAAAACAAAGTGGCTCTTGTTCTTCAAATACAGGTACCGTTTTATATCCAAGACAAAAAACAAAAATCTTTTCAAGAACACTACCTTTTAACCACGCAATTAATTGGGGTTTAGGGAAAACCTTGCCCCAGACTTGATTTTACGACGTGAAGCCTTTACTATATTCTTATTTTCTTTAAGGAGGTCAGCATCCAAACATAAAGTGATGCCAAATATAATAACCTTTTTATTTTTTCCTTCTTCACTGGGCTTTTCTAAGATGACGTTTTGAAAACCCTCTGTCGTTAGAAATTCCACTGATTCTCATCCTTCACTGTAACAAATTCTTTATATTTTCATTCTTTAAATAATACATCAAAATCTGGAAGTGCATTATACAACTTAAATGCCCATTGTACTTTGCTATTATAGTCCATTCGAAGATAACATGGAAAATATAGCCGTTTCCTTCGTATGGTCCCTCCAAGAACCTCCTCATGATCGTTGTCACTAACTAAAGAAACGCTCTCAATATCATATTGATTTGGGGAGACTCTCTTCCTCTTGTTACCAGAAGTTTCCTCATTAATCTGATCGGCCACTGACGAATGAGAAACTGTGCTCTGCAGACTATCCTTGTTTTTTTCCGTTTTTATTTTTCATCTCTTTTTTCTTCAGTTTCTCAACTTGCGTCCTACATTCATGAGTGACCTTTAAACCTCAAACCTTTCAGGTACAGTTAGACACTAGAGTCCCTGGTATACCACGCTCCAAAGAAGTGCACCCTGTCACACCCTTCCTTCACTGTCAGTAACCAAACATATAGTGTACGAAGAGAGGACAGAGGTAGTGGGCGGGGCTAAACACACGAACTCTCTTCACAGTAAGGGTGTTACTGGGTGCACTTCGTCATAACGAGGTACAAGAGGAATTCTTATGTTGAACTGTACATGCGGTAAGGAAATTAAACTTTTTGACATCATTATCAGTTGACTGTCATGATTCCCTTTTACTCTCAGAATTGCAACTTGGTAGACATAGTTTCCTTATTATATAGATGATTACTATTAGACGTAATTACTTATAGATAGACTTGATCACTCTTGAAAGAGATAATTATTACCTGAACACATTTACGACTTAGAAGGTATATTTATCACTTGTTAGGCATATTACTTCTTGAGACGCTTTAGTAACACTTAATAATCAGAGTAGGGAACGGCCATGCATAATTACCTTTTGATAAACATGATTACTACTTCATAGGAATTGTTAACATGGGACACAGCAATAACCCCTGGATTGACATAAGTGCTTTTTGAAAAATAGAACCGCCTCTTGAAATTATGACCACTTGACTGGCATAGGTAGCATTTGATGGACAATCACGGTATTTCAGAAAGCATTAAAAGGCACATTCCCTGTAAAGAAAGGAAAAAAGTTTCTGGTAATGAATATGATATACTTTTACTGTTTTTCGTATATCGTTTATACATAGAACTGAATCACCTATAACAGCTATTTTATACTTGAGAGACTTTTCTTGAAAATTTATCAATTTTAGTATTTTTTTTAATCGACTTGTTATAGATATATGAGAATCATTGTAAAAAGCCTGTTTAACCTTTAATAATGTAAGTGAAGTATTCGTAAACCGATATGACTCCCAACGTTTCTCTTCTAAAACTTTTTGACGTTAATTACATTGCAATCAAAACTTTGTGTTCTGGAAAAAGACTTTAGGTCAGAAAATAAATATCTTTTTTTATATTTAACCCTTTTTCACTCAATATAAAAATATTGTAGTATTCTTTGAGTCTGAGTAATAAAAACAATAAATGCAAACGCTTCCAGTCTACTGCTGGACAAAGCCCTCAGACATGTAAAATCCTGTCTAGGGTTTAGTAATTTTAATAACCAAGCTGGATTGGTGATGGTGGGAGACTTTAGTCTGATGGCTCAAATCAAACTATTCTATCATGGGTGGCTCTGACCATCATAGCTTTACTTCTTATAGTGACCCACAAACCTTTTCACTACATCAAGGTATTCCCACTCAAAAAATGGATGATAACATTTCCCGATTAATCGTTTAAAGTAAAACATAGAAAATCGTAACAATATCCTCGTGTGCCTATTTATCTAAATAATATAAATATCTAGTATTCATTTTCGATGGGTCGCATACACTAGTAGAAAATAATGTTTATCCACGTCAAAACCCCGGGTCCATTTAGAGAGGGAGGCGTCGTCTGAAGAAGATGTTTTGACACCGAATGTATCAGCGCAGTGTTTCTCCTCTGTTCCCTCTTGTCTTTTCCTTGATGGTCCTCCAGGCTCCTCTCTCCAAGGAACTATAGGCTCTTATGTTCCTCTCTGGCACTATGAGGGAATTACTCTTTTTCAGAGATATATTTCCTTGGATTTTTTTTTCTTTTCAGTGATGTTTCTTTTTTTCAGATATTTTTTATTAATCTTTATTTTTGTGAAATGAGTTTGAGCCTCATCAAGGCGTTGACCTTCGATCTTTTAAAGGAAAGGTGAGGGTCATAATTATCAATGGATTTAGAGCCAATAGATTTTCATCGTACCTCAGGAAGTAGATAGTCACTGCACGTACACGTGGAAACATGGGTCGGTGGCCCACCTTACTCCGAAGAAATCCACCCTGTCGTCCCTTGCTTTGCGACGAGTAACCAAAGAGATAGTGCAGGAAGATACAGAGGTTGTGGTCAAGGCTAAACGCAGTAAACTTTCCATGTAGTTAGGGTGTGGCAGGTCCCACATCTTCAGAGCGAGGTGTGTCAGGAATTTCTGTTTTGGACAAAAAAATCAAGATATGGAAGCAAAATCTCTGAAAATAATATGAAGTGTCCAAACGGATTATTTACTGAAGTATACATAGAAAAAAAATATAGACTTTCTCTTCACCACACATATTTTTATTTCCTCTTACTGGCTTATCTATGGGTCTTTTTTCCCGTTTCCCATTGAAAATATCTTTTGAAAAGTGAATCCCATGACTACGAAAATAAGAATGTTGTGAAATGTGGTTTTCCCTTAGCTTTAGAAAAAAATGTTATGGAGAAGCATATATGTTTCCGAATGTAAGGTAAATGAAAAAAAGTTAGATCCGTGAAGAAATTTATTTTGAAAAACGATTTTTTTAAGTGGCATTTGATCTCAGCTTGAGAATCAATCTTAAACAGAATGGACAATATATATATATATATATATATATATATATGTGATTCATTTAATCATTTCATGTCCCATCAACTAATCGAAGGTCATAAATATATGAAATATCATTATGATGTAATGATTATTTCAGGAATATGATAATATGAAAATGATGATAAAATGTATTATTACAACTGTTTTAGATTAGGCCTGGCTATATGTCAGCACGGAATTTTTGCTCTGTAAGCAGCCAGTATTGAAAAAAAAATATTTAAGGAATAACATATAAATAAAGACAAAAATAGAAAGAGCACTTGTTCATTATACTTTGAATAACCTAATCTAGTTCTTCCATCCCAAAAAAATCTCCAATCTTTGGCCGATTCCTTGTTACTTTTATTCATATTTGTTACGATCACCTCTCTTCTCAGTCAATTTCATTCATTTGTCCATTTTCTAATCTTGCTCTCGCGTACGAATTATGATCAACAGAGAGACTCTCTTCTCTCTCTCTCTCTCTCTCTCTCTCTCTCTCTCTCTCTCTCTCTCTCTCTTCAATATAGGGAACTTTTAGGAAAGGGAAAAACGTTGTTTGAGAAAATACTGTCATTATTATGATACTGTTTTTGAAAATGAATATATGTCATAGGGCAATATGAAACTAATGCTCTCTCTCTCTCTCTCTCTCTCTCCTCTCTCTCTCTCTCTCTCTCTCTTTTCAATATAGGGAACTTTTAGGAAAGGGAAAAACGTTGTTTTGAGAAAATACTGTCATTATTATAATACTGTTTTTGAAAATGAATATATGTCATAGGGCAATATGAAACTAAGGCTCTCTCTCTCTCTCTCTCTCTCTCCTCTCTCTCTCTCTCTCTCTCTCTCTCCAATAAAGAATACGATGTATGAAATACAAATCTCCAAGAAATTTCAGATACATGTATAAATCAAATCAAGCAATGTAGAAAATTAAAAAAAAACGCAAAAGAATAATAAAACACCGAGTAAAAGATCTATACAAAAGATAAAGGGGTAAGGAATCACGGTTATTGAGGAAAAGCTATATTTTGTGGAGACGGAAGAAAACATGTCTATTCCGAAGACCGTAATGGAAGAGAGAGAGAGAGAGAGAGAGAGGAGAGAGAGAGAGAGAGAGAGAGAGCCTTGTTAATGGAGCAGGGTTTGCAATCTCAAAAATACTAAGGAGTGGGATTTGGTTTCTCAAAAGTACTTTATCAAATTTAGATTATTGGTATAAAAAAATAAATGAACACAAATGAAGAAACAAGCACCGGAGATGAATAAACGCAAAACCACAAGTCGCTCTTAGGCTGGTAAGAGAACTCACCTCCTGGGAGTCCAGAAGGCACGATGAAAAAAAAAAAAAAATAATAATAATAAAAAAACGCTATTTGGTCTACCCCAGTTTTTTTTCCCTTCCATTGCACTTAATTTTAACACTTTTCCCCCCAATGCTTCCAATCCTCATTCGCCCACTCTCCTCCCACACCTATCCTATCACCGTATTCTGTAGCTGTAGCTCATTGATTTTATGTAATGGTAGGACGCCGTAGAGAATACTTTATTAATACTGGTGATCAGTGGCATTTTTACTGCATGAGTTGCACACTCGAACATTGTAACAATATTTTTTCTATTGTATATCTCGCTCTACACCAATTTGTTAACAGAACTGGTTTCAGCCTGTCTTTGCTTGAATTGATCTGTAGAAATATTTGAGACCTTCGTCTACTGAAACTTTCAGCTCTCTCTCTGTTTAAATAATGTTAATCATATTTGCCAAGTCTCTTAGTTATCGCCTAACTGGAGCCTCTCTCATTGGTAACCAGCGGAATGTCTGCTCCCTCCTGCATTCCCCCTCACAACTATGCCCTACTGTTTGAAGAGGCCATTCAATGCAACTGCCTCTTCGGCACACGCCACCTAAATGAAACTACTGTCATTTGCATCAGAGATTTATTCGCCTGGTTACAGTGGGCTGAAGTCTTAAGTCCTGTTTGCATTGAAGGTTTTACTCGGACAAGTACAGGAGCAGATTACATTGTGGCAATCCCTGATGGACACTTTCCTGTTAAGCTGTGATTAGCTCTGCAATGCAAGGGTACACCGCAAAAACGTATGACACCTACAAATCATACCTCCAGGTACAGTACTTGCCATGACCGGAAACTTTTTAAGCTCTCTCAACAACAGTTAGGGGATCAAAAGGCGTCACTCAGCCTCAGGGAAAGGACCAGTATTGCTGGTCTACAACCTGGCATAGCCGGGTCTCCTCATGAGGAGAATCTACTTTATGCCCTTTGGGTACGGCACCTACACAAACTTGTACGTGCATTAAGGTCCTGATGACCAAAGTCGAAGCCCTTAGGACAGAGGCTTAACCCCCTTCTAGACCTCTATCAATGCCTCCACTCCTAACAAAGTGGACAACTATTTGTCTTTGACCGAGGCTGATGTGAATGAGGTAGGGCACAGACGCCCACCCCATGACGTACCGGGAGCGATTACAAAATGGCCACCACTCACACATACCAACTCGTGCTTAAACCCCAACCAACAAACTCTCCAGCCACTTACTGATGCCCATCATTCACTGTTATGGTACAACAACTCCAAATTCAGGTTTGCTGAATTGTGGTGGTGGCTATCCCTGTCAGTAATATTTTTTTTCTTATATGATGCAGGTACGGACATGCATATTTTGGTAGACAAGGCTGCTTGCCATTCTCTCCTGCTAGGGCCACTCTTCAAGACACTATGTAGTCTGTCTAAGTCTGCTGAAGTCTGCCTGGTAGCTGCCAACGGATCTCCGATACCTAATTATAGTTATGTACCCTCACATCATAGTTTAGAAGTGCCAAACCTATTTGGAAGTTTCTCTTTGCTGTCGTCATATGGCCAATATTTGGTGAGTATTTCCTTCCTCGATATAGATTATGAACGGTTAGGCAATGCGGATTTGTACTCCAGGACGCCCCTCTAATCCGCCCCCAATGAAATTACTCTCCATATAAGTGTACCAACAGATGTCTACGCCCACCCCTTCATGTGATATCAAGATGTTTTCTGTCCATAACTTCATTAGATAACCACGGTTCCTGCCA
>NC_090753.1:20606960-20611960 GCF_036898095.1 Palaemon carinicauda
TCAAATAAGCCATATATATTTTTTTGATACATTAATGTCTGGATTCTCTTAACGACCTCGGGATCAGAGCCCCAGGCGAAATCACACAAAGACAAGAGCTTGGCTCCGGCCGGAATCGAACCCTGGTCGGCAAGCTTGTATAGACAGTGACTAAGCCACTTGGCCACGAAGAAAGATCTTTCTTCGTGGCCAAGTGGCTTACTCACTGTCTATACAAGCTTGCCGACCAGGGTTCGATTCCCGGCCGGAGCCAAGCTCTTGTCTTTGCGTGATTTCGCCTGGGGCTCTGATCCCGAGGTCGTTAAGAGAATCCAGACATTAATGTATCAAAAAAATATATATGGCTTATTTGAATATGAAAAACACGTAAAAATGTGCAAAATTTATCATATATATATAATTATATATATGTTTGTATATATATATATATATATATATACATATATATATATATATACACACACACACACATATATATATATATATATATATGGAAGAGACAGACATATTCAAATACTTGTGATTTTATTGATAGGAATAGTTTAGAATTACTCGTCTGAGCAATGATTTATGAATACAATTTGTTGAGAGAGAGGAGAGAGAGAGAGAGAGAGAGAGAGAGAGAGAGAGAGGAGAGATCAAACTAATACAAAGTAGCTCTCAGTAACCTCGAAGATTAAACAAGACAAGAAGCTCAGACCTCAAAGATTTCGGTGTATTATTTCATACAGCCTTAAGCCCACAAAACCTAGAGACTCAAAGTACGGTAACAATAGGTTCCCTTTTTCCTTGCACTAAGTGCTGGTATTCATTTTGCAGCTGGGAAAAGAGAATGGGAGAAAGTAGGGCTCCATTAAGGGAAGAATAAAAGTAACCCCTTTATGGAGACAAAATTTATGGGATGGAAAAGACATTAAAATATACTTAGAGAAAGGATTCTATATTTTTTTTTTTGGAACGAGAAATCTCGTTTCAAGACCCCTAGACTGAAGCTGGTAGAAGGGATAGATAAGCAACTTATATTTTTTTATACTTAGAAAAAACAAAAAGAATCAGGCTGTGTTTGTAAAAAAAATAGTTAGGTTCATGGCTCAAAATTAAATCGGTGGAGCATCTTGGTTATCCAACTAGCGTTGAACTATACCCGATAATAATAATGATAATAATAATAATGATAATAATATATATATATATATATATATATATATATATATGTCATTTTTATTGTTTATTTTTATGTGATATAGATATATAATAGTATATTTGTTTTTGCAATTAAAATATAACGCATTCAAAACACCAATGTTTTCATTGCAAATCCACCAAGCTTTTCATAGTGGCTAATATCTGTAAAAAATATTAATTTTTTTTTCAAATAACTTAATCACGTGGGGATAGTGCTCTATGGAAGACATCATGTAATTATTCATTATGCATTTATAATATATCCTTATATAAAATATAACAGTTTTACAATGCGTACAATTATATTTTCATGAATTAGTTCTATAAGGAAAACGATGATTTTATTTAATGGAAAAAATGTAAATTTAGCCCTCTTCAATATGTGATATTGCTGTTGTTTTAAATATAAGAATGTTGGTAAACATATGTTAAGCTCATCAAAATTTTTAAAAATTCTGTTGGGTGTTGAATTTTTAAGAAAGGAAAAAGAATATTGGCACATGTAATTTCAATGGTTCTCTCTCTCTCTCTCTCTCTCTCTCTCTCTCTCTCTCTCTCTTTTATTTTCCTTAGTTACACCAGTATGTTCGATCTGAAATCAGTTGATTGCTTCTGTTTCCCCGAATATTCCTTCTCTCTCTCTCTCTCTCTCTCTCTCTCTCTCTCTCTCTCTCTGTGAAATAGTAAAAACTGGAAAACCATTCGTTAAGAATATATATATATATATATATATATATCACTAACAGTAGTGATACGATATATATTGTATCACCTGTCTAAATAAAATATATATCAAACAGTCACAAAGTCTGAAAAAGTTGAATATAGTCAGAGGAGATTATTTTTTTGAAATAAGCAGATATGAATTACAAGAGTTGGATATCTATTTAAAGTAGGTCTAGTATTTAAGATATATACTGGAGTACATTTCCTAAATAGTCTTAGGTTTGTAGAGATTGTATTAATAAAAAAAAATTCAGTGATTTTAATTTTGATATATTTTAATGCAAATCAGGCTTAATATCAAAATCTCTAGGAATTGGTCCTGATTAAATGATATGCTGGTCATTGAGATTTGCTTCACTTTTAATAGTGTACATTAGAGTTTAATGAAAAATTGAAAAAAAAGCAAATCAGACAATGGCTAGGTTAAGTAAATATGGAAATCAAATCGGCCTATATATCAGTTTAGTTTAATCTGTGAAACTGTATGGACATGAGTACTGGCATGACAATTAAACAATATCCAACAGATTTTGTAGAATTGAGAACAAATCCATCAGATGGATATTGGGGGTTAAATGGCAGGACAGGATTAGATATGAAACTACGAGAGATTACTCGAATGCCATATATGGATAAGATCATGGTATGATGGAGATGGTTTAGGCATGGTCTTCGCACTCCCCAAGAGAGATTACTTCACCAAACTTTTGACTGCGTTCCACAAGGAACTACAAGAGTTTGAAGACCCATGCCTACATGGGTGAGGACTATCAAGTGTGAAGTTGGGGATGATGAATAGAGAAGCATTGATTTAGAAGATCAGGATTGAGACGACTGGCGAAATTTAACTGATGGCCTTTGTGTCAATAGGAGTAGGAGGAGATGATGATGATGATGATGATGGTGAAAAAATAATTGATAATTGGGTAGTGCACAGCCATAGAATATAGAAAAAAATTAGAGACTGAAATAAAATAGAGGTAGATTTTTATGTTATTCATCATATGGCTAAGATTTTACCTCCAAATACTGGTTATTTTCGTTCGTTGTGAAAAGAAAATCTTGAGTTATCATACTCGTCTGCGAAGCCATCATTATTTGGCTGATTCCGTTTACTATTATTATTATTATTATTATTATTATTATTATTATTATTATTATTATTATTATTATTATTATTATTATTATTATAGCTTTACATATGGATCTGCTTATCACATAAACACATATTTCATCTATCTCTCCGTCTATTCTAAATATAGAAACTGAAAATGCAGACAGAACCAAAAACTCTTGAAGTCTAGCTTGATCCCGACCATTTACAAAAGCCATCTCTCCTCATCCCTGGTGACCTTTATATGGCAATACACGCTTCCATCCTTAGTTTGCTTTTCCGACTTTTCAATGGAGACGCCAAGTCTTGAATTCTCGCTGGCTGTTTATTTAAAAGGATTACTCGTTTTCTCGTATATCAAGTATATATTTTTTTCTAAATACAGTACTACATTAAATCCTATATATTTTCATTATTGTTGCATATTTATTAGATATTACGAAATATTCACGTTCATATCAATCTGATGAATTTTTAAATTATTAACTAGTTTTTTTAACCATATAATTAAAATCTATTTGGTTCTTTTAAATTAATAACTTCAAATTACCTCTTTTATCAAAATACTCTTAGTATGGTCATTTTTATGTTTAATTTAAAAAAAAAAAACGGTTGTACAGTATACAATAAAAAACTACAAAATATTGTAAATGAAGGCCGATTCACACGACCCGTTTTCTTTCCGACAGGCTGGGTGGTGGCTAACCTCTGTCAAAATGTTCTACATTCACACGAGGCGTTCCGTATCCGTTTACCAGCGCGCAGTTTTCATTGTATACTTAGAATCTGTCACGTGAACACCGATTAAATTACGATAATTTTGACACTATAGGATGTTGGTTGATAACTGTGTTGATAAAATAAATTATGCAATTTCATTATACTTTGTGCACACGCCAAGAATATTAAAATTATGATAAATTCACCTGTTTTATTTAATGCCTCTCCAGTCATTTTCCATATCTTTTATTTATGTAAATTATTTCTATACATCTTGTTTGCCATGTCAAACATCTACTCATACCCTTGAAAAGGTTCAATTAACCTTTCATACATGGTGTAAACATCAAAATAACTAATTTCTATGACTCTATACTATGAGGAAAAGTCGGGGTTGTAGGCCACAAAACGAACGAGTACGATACAGGTCCTTATTCAAACAAAACATCATCCTTCCGTTGGTTGGGACGGATGGCTAACGGCCGTCAAACCGGCCGAGGTTTCTTGGGAAGGAAGCCAAGCCAACTCGGACGGCTGACGTCCAGTTGCATTTGAATACACGTAAGAAAGCTAGACGGCGGTTAACCGAAGGCCAGCCTGTCGGAAAGAAAACGGGTCGTGTGAATCGGCCTTGAGTCGTTTTTGTTTTAAAGGAAAAGAAAACTGTGTATTTTGAAAGAATAAAACTTTCAGCAATTTATTTTTTCATACACTTAAAATTCATCGGTATATATATATATATATATATATATAGCTAAGCACAGTCAGGTTGTTACTGTGTGGAATAAGTGAATGTCAACAGATCTGTCTTCTTTGTTAAAGGAAAGACGGTTACAATGTGGCTGGGTGCCACTTTGAGAATGTCGTTATCTGGCTTGGGGCTTTGGGCACTCAAAAATGTTCGTTAAAAGTTAGCATCCCCAAAATCTCTCTCTATTGGTTCTTCATAAGACTTTCGGGTCAAAACAGCCAATCGTCGATCAGGGCTTAGAAAGACCAAGGTGGGCGCTTGAACTGCCCCATAGTTTTTGTGAGTTAGAGTTGGGAGGCTTGAGTGGTTAGACCTATAGCGTCCAGGTCACGGGTGCTAGTATGAGTGCCAACAAGTACCATTTCTCTGAGGACTTTTTCTTAGTAAAGTAACGTAATGATAATTAAGGGCCGCCCTTGTAGCTTAAATAGAATATAGCAGCTGTGGAAAATTAACAATTCGACTATCATTTGTGCATGTCCCTCTCTCATAATAATGTTAACC
>NC_090753.1:20616960-20619460 GCF_036898095.1 Palaemon carinicauda
AACAAACTAATACCTCTTGAATTACAACACTCATGCACATCTCCCTTACCCTTATATAGTGGTACAATACATGCACAAACCCAATCTACTGGTACCATTGAAAACACAAAACACATATTAAACAATCTCACCAACCATTCAAGTGCAGTCACACCCCCTTCCTTCAACATCTCAGCTTTCACACCATCCATACCAGATGCTCTTCCTACTCTCGTTTCATCTAGTGCTCTCCTCACTTCATCTATTGTAATCTCTCTCTCATTCTCATCCCCCATCACTGGCACCTCAACACCTGGAACAGCAATTATATCTGCCTCCCTATTATCCTCAACATTCAGCAAACTTTCAAAATATTCCGCCCACCTTTTCCTTGCCTCCTCTCCTTTTAACAACCTTCCATTTCCATCTTACACTGTCTCTTCAATTCTTGCGCCAGCCTTCCTTACTCTCTTCACTTCTTTCCAAAACTTCTTCTTATTCTCTTCATATGACTGACCCAATCCCTGACCCCACCTCAGGTCAGCTGCCCTCTTTGCCTCACGTACCTTGCGCTTTACTTCCACCTTTTTCTCTCTATATTTTTCATACTTCTCTATACTATTACTCTGCAGCCATTCTTCAAAATCCCTCTTTTTCTCTTCCACTTTTACTTTCACTCCTTCATTCTACCATTCACTGCCCTTCCTCATGCTGCCTCCAACAACCTTCTTGCCACATACATCACTTGCCATCCCAACAAAATTTTCTTTTACTAACTTCCACTCCTCCTCTAAATTACCAGTTTCTCTTACTCTCACCTCGTCAAATGCCATTTTCAACCTTTCCTGATATTTACTTTTTACCCCCGGTTTTATTAGCTCTTCAATCCTCACTACCTCCCTTTTACATCCACCTACTCTATTCCCCCACTCTTTTGCTACAACTAATTTTCCTTCCACCAAAAAATGATCAGACATACCGTTAGCCATACCCCTAAACACGTGCACGTCTTTCAATCTTCCAAACATTCTTTTAGTTATCAACACATAATCCATTAATGCCCTTTCTACTACTCTTCCATTTGCCACTCTTACCCATGTATACTTATTTTCATCTTTCTTTTTAAAGAAGCTAGCACTTATTACCATCTCTTGTTCAACACACATGTCTACCAGTCTCTCACCACTCTCATTTTCACCTGGTACGCCATACTTCCCAATGACACCTTCTACCTCTCCAGCGCCCACTCTAGCATTTAAGTCACCCATAACAACTACATAATTCCTTCTACCCAGTCCTTCTACACACCTAGCTCATTCATTCCAGAACTCATTCCGCTCTTCTTCACTTTTCTCACTACCTGGCCCATAAGCACTGACAAACGCCCAACATTCCCTACGCAACCTAACCCTTACCCACATTAACCTAGATGATATCTCCTTCCATTCCACTACTTTACCAGTCATCCATTCACTCAGCAATAACGCCACACCCTCTTTCGCTCTTCCCCTTTCAATCCCAGACACTCTACCAGACATTTCACCAAACATCACTTCACCTTTTCCTTTCATCTTTGTCTCACACAAGGCCAATACATCCATCCTTCTACTTCTAAACATACTTTCAATCTCACATCTTTTACTCTCTATCGTATTACATCCACGCACATTTAAACACCCCAAAACTAGAGTGCGGGGAGCAGTCACTCTCCCCCCAGCTCCATCTCCTTGTCGATGTCTCGCAGGAATTTTATACAGGAGAGGGGGTTCCCAGCCCCCTCGTCCCGTCCCTTTTAGTCGCCTCTTACGACACGCAGGGATAACGTTGGTGCTATTCTAATTTTTATATGCCCCCGCGGCCACAGGGGGCATATATATATAATTTATATATATATATATATAAATATATATATACATATATATATATATATATATATATCTATATATATATATATATATATATGTACATATATATATATATATATATATACATATATAAATTTTTATATATATATACATATATATATATATATATATATACATATATATCTCTATATATACATACATACATATATATATATATATATATATTTATATATATTTATATACATATATATAAATTAATGCTCTTTAGCTGTGGCTTATTTGAATTCTCACATTTATCAGAAAGTAAGGCTTGCAGTTGAGAGAGAGAGAGAGAGAGAGAGAGAGAGAGAGAGGGGGGGGGTTACTTAGGAGTAAAGGGAAGAATTTAATCATGAAAATTGAAACGTGTAAGTTAAAGGTGTTCTGGTATTTATAAAGTAGCTGACCAGAATTGGTAAGGTACGTGAACATGTGACAAAGATTCCACAAGACTGTGTGGGAGAGAAAAGAATATTAGAAATTGAAAAATGGTAGCGTTTCAATATTGTAATAATTACACGTAGATTTATGGTAGTAATGATATGATGAAATAAATTATATTGGATTAAGAATCTCTTACGAAAAAGTTTAGTGTAAAATTTTGAATTGATATTACA
>NC_090753.1:20621960-20631960 GCF_036898095.1 Palaemon carinicauda
AGAGCAGAAAAAAAATACGAGTAGCCCCCCAAAAATTATTGATTTAGATGATAACTTGGAATATTTGTACGAGGCAGGAGTGGGAATTGTCAAAAAGGAGAAACTTAATCACGTCAGTAGACCGGTGATTTGATAGATTTTTCTAATTATTAAAAAAGTGACTTGAGTGATTTTTTTTTTCTAGTTTAGTCTAGTTCATTTTCTCTTTGGAATTATTTTGTTTTCGTGATTAGATGAAAAAAAAAATTGAATGCCATTCCACAGGATTGAAACAAATATTTTTTTTCAGAGAGAGAGAGAGAGAGAGAGAGAGAGAGAGAGAGAGAGAATAATTTGGTCTGGTAAAACATAATTTGCGGTGGAGTTTAAAGGTTTAAAGGTAACTCGTGAATGACAGAGGGATGGGAGAATGACAATGCTCTAGCAAAACAGTGCCATAAAAACTAACTATATATGCATATAAGTCCCAGGCCCTTCCACCAAAGGTAGGACCAGGAAGAGCCAGGCAATGGCTGCTGATGACGCAGCAGGTAGGCAAATAGGTTAGCTCAAACCCCATATCAAAAGGATGGTAAATCTGCATATACCACAATACACTATGGAACTTTGGCGTGAATAAAGCATAAATTCAGGCAGGGACGTTTCCAATACCCTACCAAATCCCTATGAAGGATAAAAGAAAGAGATTGTTTTTTTTTCGATAAAGTTATTCGTGCACTTTATGTGATGGGACAGACGCACTGTTGATGAAATTAATACAACAGCTTCTCAGAGGATTTTACATTAAATATTTATAATGATTGTTCTATTTAAGTTCTCTTTAATGTCTTCAGCGATGCTTGGAGTGGTGATATCAGAAGCCACAAGACCTTTCAATTCATCCCATCAAATTCTGGTACCATTTACAGACGAGTGGACTTATGGAAGGAGCTTGACAGGAGACGGTAAATTTGATTCAGTTAACAATTATTACCACGAAGATTTATTTGGTTATTTTCAACGGTCAAGTTAATATATTTTTCCTCATATGAAGGCTGCCCGCCTGGTATCAGAGAATTCCTTTTCAAGCGCATCTACAGCAAGGCAACCTCCCAAAACGGAGCATTGGATACATCTTCATCTTTATCACACAAGGCGCCATGCTCCCTCGGAAGTGCAATGCATCTTTATGCACGCAGAAGTCATTTCCACTTCAACATTGGGGGTGGATTTACTTTCCACAGATCAATTCAGAATCTTTCATTTCCGCTCGGGATTTGAATTTCATCTTTCTTCCCACATATTTCCCAATGATATATTTCTTATGACTTGTAATACATTTTTATATTTGTGTATGAAGTAAAATTTATTTCGTATGTGTGGAAGGAAATAGTTTTCGTTTCGGTGGACATTTCTGTTTTTTATTAAGAACTTCAGCTCAAATTCTCTTGTTTGAAAATCTAAAAAAACTATATATATATATATATATATATATATTATATATACATATATATATATATATATATATATATATTTATCTAATCTGTCTAAAATGATTGACATGTTCTTAAAATACATTTAATTTACTTATTTTACTTCAAATTTTCCTAAGTTACACTTCTACTTTTGCTCGAAATTGTTATGAGAGATGAATCGTTTCTCAAATTTGTATTATTATCTTTTTTTATGATTTTGGCGTGTTGTAATGATCTAGAATGAATAAAAATAAACTTGTCATTTCACTCTAGTCGAATTAAAGTATTCCAATGGGATAAGGGCTTTAGAAAAATCATTCCTTTCCTAATATTTTTGCAGTCTTAATCGTACGCTTCTTACCTCATTTCCATATTTATTTACTTTTTTTGTTTAAAGCAAAGAAAGAAAGACGAAGGCAAACAAAGGAGGAACACAAAACTGTTTGTCAAAGGTGAAAAAAAAAATATTAACATTTAAACCTGATTTATGGAGAACCGAGCTTTCTTCATATTTATATCCATACCCGAAAATGCAATAGTGGAACTATTAGAGGAAAATACAATTATTTATTCATATATGATAAGCTCATCCTAAGGTTTTTTTTTTTTTTTTTTTTTTTTTTTTTTTTGAATGCTGATATCAACTTCTACAAAAAACGAGGATATTTTGTAAATGAATAAAATATATTTTGATATGATCAGCTAATGAATAAGAGTTGTAAATATTTAGTAGTAATGCAAGAAAGCTATATCAGGATGTGTGAAATATTTAGGTAGAAAATTTTGACTGACTTTGAATATCCGAATAATAATGTCCGATTAAAAAGTTGAACAAACTTTACTTTGGGGAAAACAGTTGTTGGTGTTGAATAAAAAAATAAAAAATTATGTTAATAATGTTCAGATACATAGATATTTACGTAATTCAAGATGTAGCGACAAAGTTTTTAAATAAAGAAATGTTGAAAAATGGGGTCATGAGTACTTTGATATGTACCGGCCATATGGAGTGGATGGGATATGGAAGGAAGGAACTTTTTTGCCATACGAGGTAAATTGATCAATAGCAGATATGAAAGAAGGGTCTAAACACTCTGAGGTACAGATGAAAAGCTCACACTAGTATCAGACTTTTGGACCAAGTGTATACACACACACACACACACATATATATATATATATAAATATATATATATATATATATATATTTATATATATATATATATATATATATGTGTGGTGTGTGTGTGTGCGTGTGTGTGTGTATACTGTATACAGAGAGAGAGAGAGAGAGAGAGAGAGAGAGAGAGAGAGAGAGGCATACACACTTTTATTATGATAGGTTTTTGTGACCTAGTTTTCCAAAAAGAATCATCCTGGGAATTAAAGGTAGTAAACTCGCAAGAGAGAAAAGGAAAATTCACTTCAACCCAACGGGGTTGAGCTTTGAAGTTTTACGAACTCAGGGGAAATATTCAATGGATCTGGGCAAATGAGAGATCAGCTCTACGATACGATTACTTTTGGATTTTTACTATGTTAATTAATTTGGTTGATTTCTATATACCGTACTATTTAGAGATAAGAAACATTAGTCAGAAAAACAAATATCTTTATATTCGAGATGTCGTTACTATTATTTGCTTGTAATCAATCAATATGTTGTGATGTTTAGTGTCTTTTGTAGAAGCCCAATAAAAGCAATTTTAGTTTGCTATATGAGATACTATAGTAATTTTTTCTAGTCAGGCAGAATTGTACCGACTCGCAGGGGTGCCGATTTAGCTTGGAATAGTTTCTTAATAGCTGATTGTTCGCAAGTATTTTGTCCGAATACCATCATTATATTCAAATAATTACCTAGTAATATGAATCGATACTTAATCACAAACTACTTCTCTCTCTCAGATATATGTTTTGTCAATAAATATGTTAACGAACAATATATTATGAAGTATCATGATGGTAAGTCCTAATTTAATCGCAACTCCCACCGAAGTCATCGATAGGAGCTTAATTTTTCATGCATGCTGCATAAATCTGTAACTCTTCATATATTTAAAAAAATTGGGATGAATTACACTAAACATAAGGAAAGAACATTATCATAAACTTTCTTGAATACCAGAACATACTAAAAACGTGGAATTATCAAGACTTGCTATTGGTGAAAAATAACGGGTAGGTAAAAGAAGTATCCTACTTTCAAACACCGAAGCAGATTTGGAAGGGAGAAGGAGGGTAATTACGGTTGTATCTCGGTGGTGAAATAATCAATTCATTTAATTGTAATCTTTATGCACTTTATGCACCACTGCGGTATCCTCAAACTTAAAATATTGATACTAATATAATCTAAACCTTTCCGAAAAAAGGGAAATCCTTTACATGCGGGCATCCATCATAGGCCTATGTAGTAAGGCCGCGTAGAAACAGATAAAGAGAGACATGAGCTGATTCGTTTGGAACACTGAAATGCATGAGTGCGTGTACATCACTGATTAATTTAACATATTCATAAGTTACATATTTTACTTAATACCAAAGAATCTAAACCTTTAAAAAAAAAGCAAAACCTTTCTTTAAGTACTTACATCATAGGCCGATGATGTAAGTCCGTATAGAATTGATTTTTTTTTCGTAAATGTTTAGATTTTATTAATAACAATAATTTGGTTTGAGGATACTTAATTGTTACATAAATGACACTAAATCTCTCTCTCTCTCGCTCTCTCTCTCTCTCTCTCTCTCTCTAAACGTTTTAAACTGATATGCTTTACCCAAGAGCAAGTGGAGACCTCGCAGATGGACTAAAGAATTTTTGAGACATGCATAATCGCACTTCTATTGCATAACATACTGAATAAGGGTGTAGAGTGAAATTGGCCAGAAGATTGTCAGGAGTCTTTTGAAAGGAAATAACATCACCTACATTTCTAGTACATTATCAACAGATTTACCAGTTAAATTAAATTGCGATGCATTGACTATAGCTTTAGGTGCAGTATTATCTCTTATTTTTGTTAACGTTTTTTTATAGTTTATATAGGAGAATATTTATTTTAATGTTTTTACTGTTCTTAATATTTTATTTTTCCTTGTTTCCTTTCATCACTGGGATATTTTCCCTATTGGGGCCCCTGGGATTATAGTTTTCCAACTAGGGTTGTAGCTTAACAAATAATAATAATAATAATAATAATAATAATAATAATAATAATAATAATAATAATAATAATGCTAGATGGAACAGAAGAGCCAATCGCTCTCGCTTCTAGAATATTAAAGATGACAGAAAGGAATTACTCTCAAATAGAAAAACAAGGTTTAGCATTAATATATGGAGTTAAGAATTTCATCTGTATCTCTATGGAAGGATCATAAACCACTGTAAGCAATATTTGGTTCAAAAGCAAGATTACCTACGTTGGTAGCTGCAAGACTACAATTACGTTAGCCGCATACCATTACGACATAGAATATGGTTTATCTAGATGCTTTATCAAGATTTCCAGTAGACAAAGCACCAGAAGAGTATGATGACAGTATATTGCTAGTTCCAGTATATGATGTACCCAATACAGCCATGAATATTGCACACAATACGAAGACGGATCCAATAATTAATAAAGTTTTACAGTGTTTAATGATAGGAAGGGACTTATGTGGAGATGAGGCAAATTGTAAACCCTATAACGATATATGGAGTGAAGTGAGCATGGCACAAGGTTTTATAATGAAAGGGTCAAGGGTATTTATTCCTAATTCACTGAGAATAAGGTTTTATCTCAAATACACGCAGATTACCAAAGTAGTGTCAGATTAAAGTGTATTGCAAGGAATTTTCTCTGGTGGCCAGGTGTAGATAGAGATATTGGATTATTTCTAAGATATTGTATGAATTGTGTTACGCAAAAGAACAATACTCACTTTTCTAGAATGCACCCATGGGAATTACTTAGGTATCCATGGCAAAGAGTTCACATAGATTTTGCAGGTCCTTTCATACTTTTTTTTTTTTTTTTTTTTTTTGATAGCTGTAGATGCTTACGGTAAGTGGCCGGAAGTATTTACAAAGAAGACAACATCTTATGCAACTGTTAAAGAATAAATGAAAAAAAAATCCTACACATGGATACCAGAAAGAATTGTAACTGATAGTGGTCCACAGTTTGCCTCGTAGGAATTTCAAGAATTTTGTGAAGTGAATGGTATTAAAGATACATTTTCAGCAACGTACCATGCTTCCATGAATGGAGAGGCTAAAAGATGTGTTCAGTAATTTAAGCATAAAATGGAGTGTAGAAAAGAGAATACAAAAAAAACATGTTTTTTTAATGTTTCAAAGTTTTTATTGTCTTATGGAACAACACCGCACAGAACACCATCAAATTTGGTGATGGGGAGGAGGATTAGGTATAAGTTAAATTTAATTGTATCCAAGTATGAAAAGAGATTTAGAAGAAAAAGTGTGCAATGTCAAGTTAAGGGGTAGGAGACTGTTACTGTAACACTATATGAGCTACGGGTAATTAGGGTAATGTTGCACAATATTGCATTGATAGAATATGTTTAGGCATACAGAATAAGTGTAGTAGCGTATGCTATGAGGAGTTAGTCATTAATTAATTGTCGCAGAGTTAGGATGTGCTAGTTCTTACTTTTTGTACTGCTGTAGGATCCAATCTCTTATAGTCTGGGGCTCATTTGTTATTTTTAGTATTGTTATATCCGAGTTTTGTTTACATATTCTCAGTCGTGATTAGCAGGTATTAGAAAGAAGATCAGAGATGTAAGCTTGAGAGAAATTAAACGCTGATTATATCACATCTATCCAGAAGAAAAAATGGCGAAGATGCTGGGATAGGAATATTCCTAACTAATAATAAACATCATTATTCCAGGTAAGTGAGCTGATATCAAGTAAGTGTAATAGGCCGAACATCACAATAATAATAATAATAATAATAATAATTAATAATAATAATAATAATAATAATAATAATAATAATAATAATAATGCATTTTTTCTTACATGCTAGCAAAATTAGTGGAATTTCCATTGATACAAAGAGAATTTCTAGCAGCAAATATTTTTCACATTTAAATTACATTTTTGTGTATTATCCTAATATTAAAATGTCTATGTTCTCTCTAAATTGATTCTATTTATTCATACTATTGTATTCGTTCTTTTATTTCTGGTTTTAGAACAAACAATCAGTAGTTTGCATAAGCAAAATTATGTTTTCATTCAAATTCCTTCTTTTTTTTCATCTTTGCCAACTTATAAAACTCCTTTCTACACTCATCAACCCCATTCCCACTATTCGAAAAGTCTCTCTCTCTCTCTCTCTCTCTCTCTCTCTCTCTCTCTCTCTCTCTCCTAGTAGCCAACTTGCTGCATTTCTGCACTGAGTCTCAGAATTTAACAAATAATAAAAGTTCAATTTTGATCATATTTCAAATTGTAAAGTTGAAATTAATCTTAAAGAGCGTGGTTTAGAAGGTACTTATGAGTATTATCATCTATAGGGGTTGAAACAATGTCATCTAGTTTAAATGTGTGAATAGAATCATACTACATCTTACTGTTCACAACTATGCAATGCACGCGGTATCACACACTCGTAAACTGGTACGGTTTTTCTTTTTTTATTTTATATTGTTGTTATCAGTACCCCCCCCCCCCCCACGTATTGATAACTTTTTATTGCCTGTATATGCTTGTCACATTATGCATGAATGTTTTTGCCGTTTTTTATTGGAACGGGTTAAATATATACAGATGCTCCATCCAAATAAACTTAATTGCATTCACAATGCTTATTAGTTAATAGTTATTCAGTGCATCCGTACATTGAGACCACCAGAGTGTCCAGTTCCCTCCCGCTTTTCCCCTCACTTGTGTGTCTTATCGTTTGATGATGCCGCCTTAGGGCACTGATTCTACCATCAATGCCACACCCATCAAACTACCGTCCTTTGCCAGCAGAGAAGCGTTCGCATGGTTCCAGTTTACTGAAGTCCAGTTTCGCAACAAGGGCATGATTCAGTCAAGTACGAAAGCTGAGTACATTCTCGTGGCAGTTCCTGAAGACACTTTCTTGGAAATCTGCGATTGGATGTGCAAGCAAGGGAGCACATAGATAACCTACAACGACCTCAAATCATACCTCTTGTAACAGTGCTCGCCATCACCAGCCACCTTACATAACAAAACTTTTTGAGCTCTCTTAACAACTGTTGGGGAACCAAAGGGTTTAACTCGCCCTTAGGGAAAAGACAGTATCGGCTCTCCTCATGAAGTGGATGTACTGCGTGCCCTTATGGTATGGTATCTACCCAAATCTGTACGTGCTGCATTCCCCGATGTCTATATTTTCACCATGAAAGAACTAATGACCAAAGTCGATGCCCTTATGGACAGCCACTTCACCACTTTCTAGTCATTCATCACACTTCTACTCCTGACGAAGTAAACAACTATTCAGCATAGACTGAAACTGACGTAAATGCAATAGGGCAGAAAAGCTCACTGGGTAACATGATGGAGCTGCAAAAAAACCGCCCACCACCCACCACTCACTTGCTCCCAGACTAACATCCTATACAACTGCTTACTGATGCCCATCTGCCGCAGTTATTCTACTACCACTCCAAATTCCGGGAGGCTGTGAAGAAATATGCAAATGGCTGTTAGATGCCAAAAAAACCTGTAAGGAGACCATCGCTTGAGGCAGTGGCCTTCCCTGTCAGAAATCTTTTGTTTTTACATGACGCAGGTGCATGTGTGTGATTTTTGGGAGACACTGGTGATTGCAGTTCTATTCTACCAAAATCAATCTCAAAGGACATGGTATAGCCTGTCTAAGTCTACTGACAACCGCCAGGTAGCTGTCAACAGATCTGTGATACCGACCCATATTTATGAAAACCTCACATTTTCATTTGGAACCTCCACATATATCTGTAAGTTTCTTCGTGCTGACGTTATATTGCCAATCCTCTTTGCAAACTTCCTTTCACAATTCCACCTTTTGGTCGATGTAGCTCACTGATGGTTAGTCCAACCGCCCCCTCTGACCTTGATCTCCAAATCAGTGGTCCCACAGATGCCTACATCCACCTCCTCAGGTCATAACTGGAAGATATCCGTCAAGAACTTGGTCAAACATCCACAGTTCCTGTCAAACATGATATTTATCACTGTATCATGATGACTTAGCCCAAGTATTCTCCGGTGTCAGACGTCTAACACCTAATTGTTTGTCAGTCGCTAACCAAATGTTTGAGGGAATGGAAGAAATTAATCTTTGCCAAGAGGCCTCAAACCCATGGTTGTTCTGATTACATATCGATCCGAAGAAAGAGGGCTCTCTGCATTGGTGTGGGGATTACAAGCAACTGAGCATGCAGACAGTACAGGATCACTCCCTTCCCAAACATCGCTTACTTGATGTCCTAATTGCACAAAGCACAGGTTTTCTCCTTGCTTGACCTCCAGAAGTGGTATTATCAGTGGCCCATGAACCCAGAAGATATCCCCAAGACCGTCATAGCCACACCCTTCGGTACATACACCTTCAATTAGTCCTATTTTGGCTATTGTAAGGCTGGGGCTACTTTTCAATGTCTCATGAACGGCATCTTAGCAGACCTCCCCTTCCATATATGTTATGTGGACGACATTCTTGTGTCTTATTTCTCTAAAGAGGAATACTTCCATTATGTAGCCATCGTGCTCAACCACCCACAACAGAATGGTTTGTAGTCAGATACGACAAGTGCTGTATATCTTTGGTGACAGACGAAGTATCATTGTTAGGGTACCACATCACTCCTGAAAGAGTTCACACCCTCCCTGAGAAGATGACTGCCATTCAGAACTTCCCCAAACTCTGGAGAGTCAAAGCACTGTAAGAATTTTTAGGTATGATAAATTAGAATTACAATTTCTTGCCAACCATCACTGCCGCTCTTGCCCCCACTCCATGCAATCCTCAAGTGAAAGCCTAAAGACCTGTAGTGGAGTCCCCTTCAAGAAGCGGCCTTGGGTAATCCAAAGAACGCCCTATCAGCCGATGCTGCTCTCACTTTTCTCTTACCACATGTATCTCTCCTATTCTCTACCGGTGAAAGTGACTTTAAGGCAGTCTTCGAGCAGGTAGTCAGTGGCTCGCCCTGCCCATTGGCCTTCTTCATTAGATCACTGTCTAATTTCTATTCGGCTACTCCACCTTTGACTGGGAATTATTGGTGATGCACTTGACTGTCCGTCACTTTCACCAATTTTTGAAAGATACAACCTTCGTCATTGGCAATGATCACATATCTCAGGTGCATGCCTTCACTTGACAGTCGGACATGTGGTCTGTCCGTCTATGCCGACATCTGTCTGCCATGGCTAAATACAACTGTAGCCTTCAGCTTGTCCTGGGAAAAATAATCCTGTTGCCGACTCTGTGTCAAAATATACATTGGCTGCCATTCACCTGAGATTGGAATACAATGCCTTGGCCGAATTTTAATGAAAGGATCCAGAT
>NC_090753.1:20636613-20639113 GCF_036898095.1 Palaemon carinicauda
CACACGCATATATATACATATATATATATATATATATATATATATATATATATATATATATACATACATATATATATATATATATATATATATATATATACATATATATATATGTATATATATGTGTATATATATATATATATATATATATATATATATATATATATATATATATATGTATGTATATATATATATATATATATATATATATATATATATATATATATATATATATATATATATATATAAATGTATGTGTATATTTATGCGTAAATATATATATATATATATATATATATATATATATATAAATATATATATATATATATATATATATATATATATATATATATATATATATACTGTACATACATTAATATATATGCGTCCCACCATCAGCAATCCTCAATGGCCAGTAAGGTGAAGAAAATAGGCCAAACCTAGATATGCTTCATGATATAAATTGCAGATTTTTTCAGTCTTCAGTTACATGAAATAATATAAACTTCAATTTAATTGAATTTGTATTTTCTAAATCTATTTTTTTCACCACTTTTCTGTATTCATAATAAAAATATGTAAATATATATACAATTTGTTCAAGTTTTGCTATCCTTCAATACAGAAATGAATAAAGTATTTATCCTTTCACGGTTCTCTGAATTAAACATTTTTGGATTTAATATTTATTTTTTTCGAAATATAAATCTAAAATCTAGGTATTAATTTTGCAAACTCTCATTCTCTTTGAATATAGAAATAAATAAATTATTTTGTAAATAATTTTTACTTTGTTTTTTATCTTAATTTCTTTCAAGACTGTGTTTAAACCTAAAAACCTAAAATTCTACATCATCTTTTTTACATTTCACTCTCCATCCATATAGAAATGCCTAAATTATTTTTTTTTTCCCTCAAAAAAAAATCTATTATTAAAATTTCCAAACCTTACTCTTCAATATAAATGCTTAAATTAATATTATCTTCCATTTAGAATAAAAATATACATCAATCTATATAATTTTATTTACACCTTACCCTAATTCAATATTGAAATGACTAAATTAATTTTCTTCTAATTCAAAATAAAAATCTGAAAATCGGTATTCATTTCTACAATTTTTACTTTCCCTTAATATAAAAATGCCTAAATTAGTTTTCCTTCCCTTCTCCAGCTTTTACCTTCCGTAACATGTAAACGGCTAAAATAGTTTCCCTTCTCTTCAAAAAAAATATATATATATATTTAAAAAAATCGATATTATTTTTTCTAACTTTTACTTTCCTTCAACATAGAATGACTAAATTAACTGTGTTTTCTTTGTCTAAAATCGGAAAATCTATATCAATTTTTCCAGCTTTTACTCTTTCAACATAGAAATGCCTAAATTGATTGTCCTTATCTTCAAAATAAACATTAAAATATCTATATTAATTTCTCCAACTCTACTCTCCTTCAACATAGAAATGCCTATATAATTTTCCCTTACCTTTAAGATAAAAATCTAAAATTCTATAACAATTTCTCCAACTTTACTCTCTTTCAACATAGTCATAACGAAATTAAATGTCCATATCACTAAAATAGAAATTCAAAAATCTATATCAATTTCTCCAACTTTTACTCTCCTTCAACATTGGAATGCCAAAATTAATAGTCCTTTTCCTTAAAATTTAAATCTAAAAATCTATATCAATTACTCCAACATTTACTCTCCATTTATACAGAAATGCCTAAATTGAATGTGTTCTTCTTTGAAAGATAAAATCTAAAAATCTATATTGATTTCTCCATCTTTTATTCTCCTTTAATATAAAAATGCCTAAATTAACTTTCCTTCTCTTGAAAATGAAAACCTAAAAAACTTATATATTTTTTTTTTAACCTTCACTGTCCTTTATTTTAGAAATGACTAAAACAATTTCCCTTTTCTTTGAAATTAAAATTTTAGGAATCTATTTTTATTTTTACCTTTATTCCCTTCAATACTGAAATGCCTATATTATTATTTTTTTTTCTTTAGAATGAAATCCTAAAAATGTATGTTACTTTTCAAACTTTTACTCTTCTTCTATAGAGAAATGACTAAATTAGTCAACCATAACTCTCCTTCAATATATGAACACCTAAATTATTTCTTCTTCCCTAAAAATTTATATTACTTTTTCCAAATTTTACACTACTTCTATGTAAAAAATGCCTAAATGATTGTCCCTTCCTTTTAAAATAACAAAAAAATCTATATTGGTTTTTCCAACTTTTACTCTCCCTCAATATAGAAATGCTTAAATTATTTTTTCTAGTTTAAACTCTCACCTGTTTATTTAGCTGTTCCCTCATTTTAATTCCTTCCTTTTTACCTTTCTAAGAAGAGAAAAAACATTTCAAACGATGCCTCCTTAAAGGGTGGACAAAAGCTCAGATGACGTTCACAAGAGATTAAGGAGATTGGCCAGAGGCAAGACCCTTATTTGGAATGAGAGTTAAAGCCACTCCTGG
>NC_090753.1:20644113-20659113 GCF_036898095.1 Palaemon carinicauda
TGTGTTAAATATTACATAATGTTTTTCTTAATCTAAGTCGTGTTCACAATTGTTTGAGGTGAACAAGGCTTCCCAAGGATCGTGGAGACTTGGTTTTGCGTAAAGTTATTTTCTGTGGGGTTTTGATCTCTTAATTTTATTTAAAAAGATAATGGCATTTTCTTTGTTATGAAGTATTTTTGAATCCGTCTAAGGAATGAGGACAAGACTTGAGTCTAGGGAAAGGGGATTTGTAATGTATAAATAAATCATTTTAGACAAATGCCAAAAATAAAAAAAAATAAAGTGAATGTGCAGGACGTACGGGGGTGTTTGACGACCTATGGCCTCATCTCTACAGTTCTTGGGCAGCATGGGAAGCAACTCTTACCAGTTTCCTGTTTGTTTGATATCTGTTGACACAAGCACATGAGTACTGAATATATTTCCATGTTAACAGGTACACCAGGGAGAGGGTAAGGAACCTACAACATAAACATGAATGTGGGCAAAGCGTTGAAGAAATTGATGAAAGGTGCTTAACCCAGAATACATGCGTCAATGTACTTTTGAGGCTTGGTATGAAGTAGAGGGGTGGGCCCAATCCTTAGAATTCTTGGTGATGCTATGCCAAAGGAACTTTGTCTTCAGTAGCTGTGCTGAAGAACGGCATGAGGGATGTGAAAAGCAATGAATAAAACCAAACACCTGTTGGTGAAAGGGAGAAAGTATCCATGGTCTACTTCTACCAGTACTAACGTTACAGATGAGGGTGTCGTTCCAGTTGTCGAGAGGGATGTTCTTCGAATGGAATAATGTACAGGATTTCCTAAATGTTTGGTAATCTGGATCCTTTCATTAAACTTTTTCCCAGGGACGAGCTGAAGGGTACAGTTGTATTCAGCCATGGCAGACAGATGTCGGCATAGACGGACAGACCACATGTCAGACTGTCGAGTGAAGGCATGCACCTGAGATATGTGATCATTGCCAATGACGAAGGTTGTATCTTTCAAAAATTGGCGAAAGTGGCTGACAGTTAAGTGAACCACCAATAATTCCCAGTCAAAGGTAGAGTAGCCGAATCTAAATTGGACAGTGATCTAATGAAGAAGGCCAATGGGCAGGGCGATCCACTGACTACCTGCTCGAAGACTGCCCCAAAGTCACTTTCACCGGTAGAGAATAGGAGAGATACATGTGGTAAGAGAAAAGTGAGAGCAGCAGCGGCTGATAGGGTGTTCTTTGCATTGCCCAAGGCCGCTTCTTGAAGGGGACTCCACTACAGGTCTTTAGGCTTTCACTTGAGGATTGCATGGAGTGGGGGCAAGAGTGGCAGTCATGGTTGGCAGGAAATTGTAATTCTAATTTATCATACCCAATAATTCTTACAGTGCTTTGACTGTCCAGAGTTTGGGGAAGTTCTGAATGGCAGTCATCTTCTCAGGGAGGGCGTGGACTCTTTCAGGAGTGATGTGGTACCCTAACAATGATACTTCGTCTGTCACCAAAGATTTACAGTACTTGTCGTATCTGACTACAAACCATTCTGTTGTGGGTGGTCGAGCACGATGGCTACATAATGGAGGTATTTGGGAAGGGGAATGATCCTGTACTGTCTGCATGTTCAGGTGCTTGTAATCCCCACACCAATGCAGAGAGCCCTCTTTCTTCGGGTCGATATGTAATCAGAACAACCATGGGTTTGAGGCCTCTTGCCAAAGGTTAATTTCTTCCATTCCCTCAAACGTTTGTTTAGCGACTGACAAACAATTAGGTGTTAGATGTCTGACACCGGAGAATACTTGGGGCTCAGTCATCATGATACAGTGATAAATATCATGTTTGACAGGAACTGTGGATGTTTGACCAAGTTATTGACGGATATCTTCCAGTTATGACATGAGGAGGTGGATGTAGGCATCTGTGGGACCACTGATTTAGAGATCAAGGTCAGTGAGCTACATCGACCAAAAGGTGGAATTGTGAAAGGAATTTTGCAAAGAGGATAGGCAATATAACGTCAGCAACGAGAAACTTACAAATATATGTGGAGGTTCCAAATGAAAATGTGAGGTTTTCATAAATATGGGTGGGTATCACAGACCTGTTGACAGCTACCTGGCGGTTGTCGGTAGACTTAGACAAACTATGTCATGTCCTGGAGATTGATTTTGGTAGAATAGAACTGCAATGACCAGTGTCTCCCAAAAATCACACACATGCAACCGCATCATGTAAAAACAAAAGATTTGTGACAGGGAAGGCCACTGCCTCAAGCGATGGTCTATTTACAGGTTTTTTGGCATCCTACAACCATTTGCCTATTTCTTCAAAGCCTCCCAGAATTTGGAGTGGTAGTAGAATATCTGTGGCAGATGAGCATCAGTAAGCAGTTGTATAGGATGTTAGTTTGGGCGCAAGTGAGTGGTGGGTGGTATTTTTTTTTTTTTTTTTTTTTTTTTTTTTTTTACAGCTCCAGCATGTTACCCAGTGAGCTTCCCTGCCCTATTGGATTTACGTCAGTTTCAGTCTATGCTGAATAGTTGTTTACTTCGTCAGGAGTAGAAGTGTTGATGAATGACTAGAAAGTGGTGAAGTGGCTGTCCATAAGGGCATCGACTTTGGTCATTAGTTCTTTCATGGTGAAAATATAGACATCGTGGAATGCAGCACGTAGAGATTTGGGTAGATACCATACCATAAGGGCATGCAGTACATCCACTTCATGAGGAGAGCCGATACTGGTCATTTCCCTAAGGGCGAGTGAAACCCTTTGGATCCCCAACAGTTGTTGAGAGAGCTCAAAAAGTTTTGTTATGCAGGTGGCTGGTGATGGCGAGCACTGTTACAAGAAGTATGATTTGAGGTCGTTGTAGGTTATCTATGTGCTCCCTTGCTTGCACATCCAATCGGAGATTTCCAAGAAAGTGTCTTCAGGGACTGCCACGAGAATGTACTCAGCTTTGTACTTGACTGAATCATGCCCTCGTTGCGAAACTGGACTTCAGTAAACTGGAACCATGCGAACGCTTCTCTGCTGGCAAAGGACGGTAGTTTGATGGGCGTGGCATTGATGGTAGAATCAGTGCCTTAAGGCGGCATCATGAAACGATAAGACACAGAAGTGAGGGGAAAAGCGGGAGGGAGATGGACACTCTGGTGGTCTCAATGTACGGATGCACTGAATAACTATTAACTAATAAGCATTGTGAATGCAATTAAGTTTATTTGGATGGAGCATCTGTATATATTTAACCCGTTCCAATAAAAAACGGCAAAAACATTCATGCACAATGTGACAAACATATACAGGCAATAAAAAGTTATCCGTACGTGGGGGGGGGGACTGATAACAACAATATAAAATAAAAAAGAAAAACCGTTCCAGTTTACGAGTGTGTGATACGCGTGCGTTGCATAGTTGTGAACAGTAAGATGTAGTATGATTTTATTCACACATTTAAACTAGATGACATTGTTGTGGCGGGGTGTTGCAAGAACAAGCCCCACACCCTGAATCACACCTACTGACAATGGTCCCACAACACAAACTTTCCCCTTACTTTATCAACTAGACTCTTGGACATGTACCAACCGTGTGTCACACGATCGTACATAAATTATTTTGTATATATTATGCTTGTATCTGCGCTCTTCCCTCCCACTAAAAGGAACCAGAATAATCATGTCTCCGGTTTTGCTCTGTAACATTGTCTGTCTCTCGAACATGTTATGTCCTGTTGCCTTGAGGTTTTGTATATAAAGGAAAGTGTTCCTTAATAAAGTACTCAGTTGATTGCATCCTGCCTTTGAGTTCACAACCCTCTCTCGGCCCGTCACAGACAGAAGGAAAATTTAAACAAAACATATCCTTAAAACTATATTTCTTAAACTAAAATAAATCAAACTATCAGCAATCAAAATAAACACTTAAAACTAATCAAAACTTAACACTATATATATATATATATATATATATATATATATATATATATATATATATATATATATATATATATATATATATATATATATAAGAACCAAAACACCATTCATATAACCCCCCAAAAAATCCTAATAAAATTGAAATTAAACATCACACCAACACCAATATTTGTTTATGTGTGGACCACTTTTTCCACACAAGGGCCAACACTCATTAAAAGCCCAAACCCACAACTCTGCAGCAACCTTATCACTGTTGAATATTAGTACACATATGTATTAGTTGGTTTGGGTTGTGCGCGTTATCCTCCTCCTCCTCCTCCTCCTCCTCATCATCATCATCATCGCTGTCGTCAATCGAAATACAAAAGCACAATCAAATCCGGTTCTTGAACACAATCCAGGTCATCTACAGTTGGTCAATCCACAAGAGCAGTCTAAGTATAATCGATTACAGGCCAGGTCAGCAACTAAAGATCGTCATTCATATCAATTTAATCTCTCCAAAGGAGGAATCACGGCCTGCCAAAATAAAAAAAGAAAAACACTTACGAACACTCCTAACTAACTTAACTATCGCACTATAATCAAAGATAAATAATAAATTGTTCCTATCATTCACCATCACGACAAGCAAATATAAACAAAACTGTACTTACTGTTGAATTAATAAAAACACTTCCAACGCTGGTAAGAAAAATATAATAATAAATTCAGCACTCACTACTGCCTCTTGCTGCAGTCAAATAAAAAAAAAACATTCGCTCCGAAACATTCACCACTGTCGTAACCTAACTAAAAAATGTAAACAAACAACCTCAAATATACCGACAGTCTTTCCCACTACAAACAATCATTCGCTAACTACCACTTGTTCTTCGGCGTGCACCGTGGACACACAAACACACATACACACACAAACACACACACACACACTCTCGCGCACGCGTGATTTAGCAAAACTAAAGCAAATGAAATTCTCTCTCTCTCTCTCTCTCTCTCTCTCTCTCTCTCTCTCTCTCTCTCTCTCTCTCTCTCTCTCTCTCTCTCTCTCTCTGGATTTGGCAAAAGAAAATAAACAAAAAATAAAACAAAAATTAATCCTCCACATTCCTCCCCCCTTACTTTGCCAAATCCTACTACATTCTCCCACAACCACTTACATTATTTTTTCATAACCCAGTCGCAGTCGGGAACAGGACCTCTGCTCCGAGTAACTGGGCCTCCATATATATACTCTCTCATTCACTTCTTTCTTATCACAATCATTCGCTACATTAACACTATTCCTATCTAAATCCCTATCATCTAATATATCATGTACAATCATATCTACCTCATTCTCATCTGGCCCTAAAATTACACTCATTTCTGTAAACTGTTCATCCATTTCATCAAAAACATTCTCAACTTTAGGAAAAGATTCATTCATATTACTAATCATTCTCCTATATCTCACTCTCGCATTCGTCATCCTTTCTTTTACATCACCTAAGGAAAAGCCACACACACTATAGGTATCATTCATACTCAGCCATGATTCATCTGTATTAACACATTTATCTTCCATACACACTTGTACATTTACACTCTTGTCATACTTATTACTATTCTCACTTTTACTTATAAAATTTCTCCTTTCATCCTTACTTAAAGCTCTCGTATTCTTCCTTTTCATATATTCTACTAACACCAACTGTTTACCTTCTAGACCCAATTCCTCATACATATTAGGTTCACACTTGTTCCTTTTCAACCATTTACTCATCCCATTCTCTTGGATATACTCAGGTACCTCCTTCCATTTACGCAGCTGGTTTTGGTGTGCCCTAACTCTTTCCTCACTACCATCCACACACAACTTACCCAAAACATAACTTAATCCACTCGAACCAACTTCTAACACCTCATAGGGACCTTCAAATTTATCACCCACCTTATTTACATTCATTCTACCCTTTTCAATTACTTCTTTCATCACTCTCTCGCCAACTTTAAAGCTTTCAAACCTCTTATTTGCTTTCCTCCACACATCTCTATCATCCTCCGACACACACAACCTCGGTCTTATTATCTTTTCAAAATTTAACACAAACTTACATGGAGACATACCCGTACTCTTATGCACTGTTGCATTTTAAGCCCACAACGCTCTACCAACATACAAATCCCAATCATTATCACAGGTACTCATTATTCGCAAAATTTCAGTTAATGTTCTTACAGTCCTTTCAGCGAACCCATTCGCACTTGGCATATAAGGAGTCGAATACACATGTTCAATACCCCATTCTCTTAACATCTGCTCAAACTCCTATCCAACAAACTCAGGGCCATTATCATTTAACATTCTCACAGGCTTACACACACACATCGGCAACATCACTTGACCAACCATTCTTGCAACAGTCTCACTCAGTTTATCCTTGATAGGTATTGCATAGGTAAATTTACTCATGTGATAAACCATAACAATCATTCCCACATGTCTTCTTGCAGTCAAAGGCAACGAAACACAATCAATCAAAAACATCTCAAATGGTTCTTTCATACGTAATCTCAAAACAGGCGGATTAGCTTGCACTCTCTGATACTTCCCTTTCTGGCAATCTTCACACGTAGTCGCTACATCCTTACATATCTGACTCAACCCAGGCGTAAACAATATCTCACGCATGCATTCCCATAATTTATTCTTACCCATATCCCCATATCTGTCATGCACTAACATACACATACTTACCGCTGCATGCATCGGAAACACAGGAACATATATATCTTCATCCATTCCTTTATGTAGAAAATAAACAATATTCTTACACACAATAAGTCTCTTACTAACTTTCTTATACACCTCTAAATCAGACGGCGATTCTTCTACCTCAATACTATTCAACATACATTCACGTAACCTTTTAATTTCCAAACATTCATCTTGCATTTCTTCCACCTCCTCTTTAGTCAGTAGATCATCCTCACTCCTCGTAATATCAACCATGCCAACAAAATTCGCCATAAATACACTATTATCTTCTATCACAACTACTTCACATCCATTCTTCAGAAGCAAACCACTACCAATATCAACTGATAAATCATGCAATCTTAAAAAGTCAATTCCTATCAAAAAACAACTAGGCATCTCATTCTCTCCCATTACAATGAAATTATGTTCCACCTCCATACTTCCCAGTTTTACTTTCAAACGCACTTCTTCACAAACTAGCAAACTTCCTTTACCTATCCCATGAATTCTCACACTCGTACATTGCCTTTTCACTTCCCAATTGTACCGCTCTATTTCCTTGATAACAGACATATTCACTAATGACACTTGCGCACCTGTATCAATTAAACTACAGTATTCATTCTCATTTATACCCACATACGTCATCATTCTTCCTTTTACACCATGCATACAAATGTTTACTCTTCTATCAATAGGGTCATTCTTGTTCATCGTCGCTATCTTCCATGCTCATACCACTAAGATTCAAGTCACTCGGCCAATCCTCCTTCTCACTCAACAACTTACAACATCTTTCATTACATTGTAACCTCAATATATACTCCCTTTCAGTCTCCTTATTTGCCCGGTATTGCATCGGACGATTCCACCCAAAATACAAATAAACAGTGACACCATACAACAAACTTACTACCAACAATACTTTTAATAATAATTCACCCTCAAGCACACTATCCTCCTCCTTATATGCCATTTCTTTCGATACTTCATTCCTAACACTCATTTTAAGCTCATCTACACTAGCAGGTATATCCTTATTCAAACACTTCAATTTAAACTTATTCAACCCACCCAAAATACATATATACACCATGTCATCCCCTTCAAAACTTTGTACCACCACTAAATCTTCCGGCAACCTTTCAAAATTACTATCATTCTCGCTACTATCTTCTATCTTACCATGCATCCTTGACATCGCATCTGCTATCACGTTCTTACTCCCAGGTACATATTCTAGCTTAAAGTCAAATTCATTCAAATCCTCTATTGTCCTCGCAACCCTAGCATTCACAGACTCTTTCCTAATCATGTACACTAGGGGCTGATGGTCAGTATGCACAATAAATTTCACACCATACAAAAACACCTAAAACGCTTTCACGCAAAACCTTATCGCAGCCAACTCCCTTTCAATCGTGGAATACTTTCGCTCAGCCTTATTAAATGCTTTACTTACATACGCTATCACTCTCAACTATTCATCTCCATTTATTCTTTGCATTTGAACCAAGCAACCACCCATACTAATCCCACTAGCATCCGTATATAACTCTAGCATACTCTCATGCTCACTATAGTCGGGAAAGGCCAAAGTGACGTCTCTCGCAGCCTCTTCTTTCAACTTTTCAAATGCTTCAATCATAAGCTCATCCCATTTCAGTCTCGTACTATTTCTCTTACCTGTCCACTCATTCAAAGGTTTCCCTATTCCCGAACAATCTCTGACAAACTTCCGACCAAATTCAATCAACCCAAGGAAACCTCTCAACTCACGCACCGTACGAGGACGTGGAAACTCTCTCATCTTACTCACAAACTTATCACTCTTCCTTATACCCAATTCACTCACCACATGCCCAAGAAATTCCACCTCCCCGGCCAACCATGTACACTTTTCAAGCTTAACTTTCACACCAACTTCTATCAAACGTTCTAATACTGCTTCATGCAACTGCATGTGTTCCTCAACAGTATCACTAGCAATCAAAATATCATCTATAAAAACAATCACCTTCTGTCGATCAAACCCAGCCAAAACTACATCCATCGCCCTCTGGAAGGCAGCAGGCGCATTAGCAAGGCCGAAACTTAATCTCTTAAACTGATAATGACAATTACTGCTCGAAAATGCCGTAATGGGCCTGCTCCCCTCTGCCAGAGGCATCTGGTAATAGCCCCTAACTAAATCTAACTTTGTAAAAACTTTCATACCATGCATCTTATACACACAGTCAGACACTACATTCATCGGGAAACGTTCTTTAACAGTTACTTCATTCACCTTCCTATAATCAATACACATACGTAAACATCCATCCGGCTTTCTTACAGGTACAATAGGGCTATTCCAGGCACTCTCATTCCTTTCTATTGCGCCAATTACCCTGCCTAAATCCTTCATTTGTCCTTACAGGTATTCCCACATTACTCGCCCTAACATTCCTATCTACTACATTATCAGCTACCCTCATTGGTCCTCTCAAAATTGCATCCTTATAAGTACCAAATTCTATCATACTTTCTTCCATTCCAGTTCTTACACTCACAGATTTGCTTTCTTTCATACACCTATCCAACTCGTAATCCTCAACTATCTCTAAAATATCATCCCATGTCAATCTTTCTTTTGTCTACCTCCTTTTCTCCTTCCGTTTCAAATTAACAAACTCAGCAACATTCTCGGGTACAGTAGCCAAAAACTTCTTCATTAACTCCTTATTCTCATTTATACCTTCATCCCCATACTTCTTCCTAGCTAAAGTTTCCAACCTACATACATAAATCGATATCGCTTCTCCTGCATTCATCCGTGCTTCATCAAAATCATTCTTACGCTTATACTTAACACTCCCTTACATATGTTTTACCTGCTCAATTATTCTCTTTTTCACACTTTCATAATCAACGTCCCCTACACTCATTATGACTCCATACATCGTCAACAAATACCCAGTCAAATATTCTCCTAACTCCCTAGCCCAAGCTCTTTTACTATCACCATACTTATCCTGACAATACCTCTCATACTCCTTGAAAAACTCGTATACATCCCTACTACTATGCTCATTGAACCTTCCACACCGAGGTACCTCTCTCCAGGGTTGGATCAAATACTGACTTTTTACAATTGAAATACAAATACAAATACTTTCGTTTGGGATTCCAAAAATACTAAATACAAATACAAATACTTTTGTTTCGGAATCCCAAAATACAAATACAAATACAAATACTTCTATTCCTAAATCTAGAAATACAAATACAAATACCTTTCTTCCTAAATCTAAAATACAAATTAAAATAAATCACTGATTTAGAAAATACAAATGAAAATACAAGTACACTTATTTCAGATTTCAAAGCTACTAATAAAAAATCTTCCTGACAATTTGCAAACTATATAACATTTTTCACACAAGTTTATATCTGCATTCTATGTATCATAATTCCATTTAATCATCATTAATGCTCAGAAGGTTTCCGGGCCAAGTTTTGCTCGCTCAGGAGTGAAAAAATTACCGGCCTTACTAAAGACTCTTTCAGATGGTGCCGACGTGGCACAGCACCCTAGAATATTTTTTGCATAGTTTCGTAAACCATGGTTGTTGACTTTCTCTCTCTCTCTCTCTCTCTCTCTCTCTCTCTCTCTCTCTCTCTCTCTCTCTCTCTCTCTCTCTCTCTCTGTAAATGATTTTGACTCGAAATATCAAATATAAATACAAATACAAAATACCTTTTTTCTGGGTGCCATGATACAAATACAAATACAAAATACTTTTTCTCTGGATGCTAAAATACAAATACAAATACAAAATACTTTTTCTCTGGATGCTAAAATACAAATACAAATACAAATACATTAAAATTGTATTTAAATACAATTCAAATACAAATACAATTGTATTTGATCCACCCCTGCCTCTCTCATAAACACAGTCTTACACACATCACGTTCATTCTCACTGCTATCATCACTGCTACCTTCCTTCTTGTTTCCTACTTCCTCGCTAGAGTATAAAGAATCTAATTCCACAGTCATACTCCTATCCTTGATCATACTCTTCCTAGCCCTTTTCTTACTCGCCACTTTCACCCATTCACGATCGTCCTTGCTATCAGCCTGATACTTTTTCTTCTCTTTCTTCACATCACTTTTACCTTTCTTCTCATGATTCCTATCACATTTCTGTTCATCCTTACTATGCCTTATTCCCTTATCTTCAATCTCACTATCACTATTACTTTTACTATCACTATCACATCCTTTCCCATTATCACTAACCTTAGCCTTCTCATCCACTATCAACCCATTACCCGAAACTGAGGACACTCCTCCGACTGCACCTTCACCCATTATAGTTTTCATCATCCCCATGACTTGCCCCATCATAGCTTCCAATCGGTTCTCCATTCGTTCCTCATTCTCTTTCATCCTCATCTCAACACATTTTTCCACTCTCTCTACAGTTCCCTTTAACTCCCTAAGCTCCTTCTGCATCGCTTCATTCTCCCAGTTCAACCTCTCATTCTCTACTAGCAACCTCTCCTCACGCTCCTTACTCAGCCGCAATTCCTCCTTCAAAACCCTTGATTGCTCCTCCATTTTTCATCAACCTTAATCCTAATTCCGTCCTTCGTCCAACAGTCCAGCTTCCTATACCACCTCGGCAGTCCCTGTTCGAGCGCCAAAATAATGTGGCGGGATGTTGCAAGAACAAGCCCCAAACCCTGAATCACACCTACTGACAATGGTCCCACAACACAAACTTTCCCCTTACTTTATCAACTGGACTCTAGAAGAAAATTTAAACAAAACATATCCTTAAAACTATATTTCTTAAACTAAAATAAATCAAACTATCAGCAATCAAAATAAACACTTAAAACTAATCAAAACTTAACACTATATATATATATATATATATATATATATATATATATATATATATATATATATATATATATATATATATATATATATATATAAGAACCAAAACACCATTCATATAACCCCCCAAAAAACCCTAATAATCTTGAAATTAAACGTCACACCAACACCAATATTTGTTTATGTGTGGACCACTTTTTCCACACAAGGGCCAACAGTCATTAAAAGCCCAAACCCACAACTCTGCAGCAACCTTATCACTGTTAAATATTAGTACACATATGTATTAGTTGGTTTGGGTTGTGCGCGTTATCCTCCTCCTCCTCCTCCTCCTCCTCCTCCTCCTCCTCCTCCTCCTCCTCCTCCTCCTCCTCATCATCATCATCATCATCGCTGTCGTCAATCGAAATATAAAAGCACAATCAAATCCGGTTCTTGAACACAATCCAGGTCATCTACAGTCGGTCAATCCACAAGAGCAGTCTAAGTATAATCGATTACAGGCCAGGTCAGCAACTGAAGATCGTCATTCATATCAATTTAATCTCTCCAAAGGAAGAATCACGGCCTGCCAAAATAAAAAAAGAAAAACACTTACGAACACTCCTAACTAACTTAACTATCGGACTATAATCAAAGATAAATAATAAATTGTTCCTATCATTCACAATCACGACAAGCAAATATAAACAAAACTGTACTTACTGTTGAAATAATCAAAACACTTCCAACGCTGGTAAGAAAAATATAATAATAAATCCAGCACTCACTACTGCCTCTTGCTGCAGTCAAATAAAAAAAGCATTCGCTCCGAAACATTCACCACTGTCGTAACCTAACTAATAAATGTAAACAAACAACCTCGAATATACCGACAGTCTTTCCCACTACAAACAATCATTCGCTAACTACCACTTGTTCTTTGGCGCGCACCGCGGACACACAAACACACATACACACACACACAAACAAACACACACATTCTTTTGCGCTCGCGCGATTTAGCAAAACTATGGCAAATGAAATTATCTCTCTCTCTCTCTCTCTCTCTCTCTCTCTCTTTCTCTCTCTCTCTCTCTCTCTCTCTCTCTCTCTCTCTCTGGATTTGGCAAAAGAAAATAAACAAAAAATAAAAAAAAATTAATCCTCCACATTTTTTCTGTTGATCTTGAAGCCTAGATACTCTAGGAACTGGATCACTTGACTGGAAGCTTGCAAGCATTCTGTCTTGGATGCTGCCCACACCAGCCAGTCGTCCAGGTAGGCTACTACCTGAATTCCCTTTAGGCGTAATTGTTTGAGAGCTACGCTCGCAAGCTTCGTGAAGATCCTTGGGGCTATATTTAGCACGAATGGCATGGCTCTGAAGGCGTATAGTCTTCGTTGTAGCTTGAACCCTAGGTAGGGGGAGAGTCGACGGTTGATTGGAACGTGCCAATAGGCGTCTGACAAGTCTATGGAGACGGTATATGCCCTCTTGGGCAGTAAGGTCCTTATGTGTCGCAGTGTTAGCATCTTGAACTTGCAGTTCACTATGAACTTGTTGAGTGGCGACAAGTCCAGAATGACTCTGAGTTTTTCCGAGTCTTTCTTGGGAACACAAAACAGCCTCCCTTGGAATTTGATGGACTTCCCCCTTCGGATCACTTTTTTCTCCAACAGTTCTTGGATGTCCAGAACGGGGGTGGAGTGTTGGAAAAACCGAGGGCACGGGGGTGGAGTGCTGTACCAGCTCCAGCCCAGTCCGTTCTTGAGTAGGCTGTGGGCCCAGGGATCGAAGGTCCACCGATCCCGAAAATTCTGAAGTCTCCTTCCTACCGGCATCATCTCACTTGGACTGCCGTCCTGAGGTCTTGCCTCCCTGACCGCAACCACCCCTGAATCCCCTTCCCCTTGAGGGGCGCCTAGACGAGCCTCTGACTACTCCTCTAGGCTTTGCTCGAAAGGAAGTTGACTGCCCTTCGAACGTTGGGTTGATTGCCGTGGACTGTGTCGACACGGCCTGGGGTACCCACTGGAATGTGGTCGGGGTTTGTGCCACCATCTGGGGCACTGAAGGCAATGGCAATTGCAGTTGCTGTTGCTGTCTAAGTGGCTTGGCTGGCCGAGACGGTAGCCTAGTCCTCATAGTCTTCCTCTTTGGTTGAGGACCCTCATCCGGGGAAGACTTTCTTTTGATAGCCAGGCCCCACTTCTGGAGAAGGTTTCTATTCTCCGTGGCGGCCTTATCAACAACTTCTTTGACCAATTCGCTAGGGAAAAGGTCTTTGCCCCAAAGGTCTTTGCCCCAAATGTTGGAGGAGATTAGTTTCCTTGGCTCGTGCCTCACCGTAGCCGAGGTGAACACGAACTCCCTACAAGCTCTCCTCGCCCTGACAAAGCTATAAAGATTCTTGGTCACTGTGGCCAGATGAGTCTTGGCCACTACCATGAACATTTCATGGACCTTGGGGTCAATTGCCATCGTCTCAAGAGTAGTCTGAAGAGACATTGAGGCAGCCAGTCTTTCTTTTGTCTCAAGCTCTCTCCGCAAAAGAAAGTCAGACAGCTTAGGGAGGTCCTCGCCGAACTGACATCCGGCAATATCAGCCTCCAACTTCCCGACTGAGAAGGTAAGATGGACGTCCTTCCAGTCTTTGTGGTCCATAGTCAGGGCCAGCGACAAGGGTTTACACTCCTCCAGGGAGGGGCAAGGCTTGCCGGCCTCGACTGCTTTTAGTACAGCCGCAAACCCTTTCTGTAAAAAGGGGAAGGCTCTAGCAGGAGAGGACACAAAGGAAGGGAGCTTCTTACTCAATGCAGCTACCTTTGAGTTCATGAAGCCCCTCTCTTTCATCGAGGATGAAAGCAAAGCTTGAGCCTTAGCATGGTCCATCACTATGACCTCCTTCGGCTCTGTCTCCTCCTTTGAAGCTGGTTCCTTCCTCAACCGAACATAACAGTCCGGATATGACCCCTTGCTGGGCCAGAATTCCACCTCCTCTAGGGGAACTGAACCCAACTTATCCGACATGACGATCTTTCCAGTCGTCATCGGCATGTGCTCAGCATACCTCCACGGGTTAGCATCTGAGCACAAGGGAAGGTCTTTCACATTGAGCCTTTTCTGGGGCCCATGTGATGCTGCAAGCCTCGGCATCTGCAGTTCCATTGCAGCCGCCTTCTCCTGATTCTCCTTCTGCATTTGTTGGATCATTCCAACAATGGAGGAGAGGGCCTGTCCCAGCTCTACTGGGAGAGCGGACGATGATGAGGGAATAGGCTCAGGGATCTGAACCGGAGTAGCCGACACCTCGTCGACCTCTTCCTCTACAATGTCTGGGGCTTGAATTTCATCCTGGGCTCCTGCCAGGAGGTCTTCCTCCAGAGGCTCGGACACGTCAGACATCCTGTCGTCCAACTGGATGTCTTGCAAGGCGACCGCAACTTCAGC
>NC_090753.1:20664113-20684113 GCF_036898095.1 Palaemon carinicauda
AGTAGCCAATGCGTTTCCTGACAGGGCTTTGGCAATGATATTCATTTTCAGGCATAAGCGAATGGACAAGGCCCTGGACTGTCAAGTGAAGGCGTGTACCAGAGGCATGTCCCCCATGCAAATGAAGTAGTAAAACTGACAAAAACAATTGCACTGCCAGAAATTTGTGGTCGAAGGTAAGGTAGCCTTATTCCGCCTTGTAGAGTTTCCTACTGAAGAAGGTTAGTGGGCAGGGCGAGCAGCTGACCACCTACTCAAGTACTGCCCTCAACAGTGATATTGATGGTATCGTTAGAGAAAGGGAGAGGTGCATGTGGCACAGTAAAAGTGAGAGCAGCAGCGGTTGATAGGGCATTCTTTGTGTTGCAGAAGGTGCTTCTTGAAGAAGACCCCACTTCAGGTCTTTTGGCTTTTCTTGAGAGATGCATAGAAGGGAGTATAAGTGGTGGCGATGGCTGGCAAGAAACAATGACAGCATTTGATCATAGGTAGTAGGTTGTCCAGGGCATCAGCCACCCGTTGAGATACTACCGCTAGAGAGTTATGGGGCCTTTGACTGGCCAGCCAGTACTACATTGGATCCCTCTCTCTGGTTACGGTTAATTTTCCCTTTGCCCACACATACACCGAATAGTCTAGCCTATTATTTACATATTTTCCTCCGTCCTCATACACCTGACAACACTGAGATTACCAAATAATTCTTCTCTCAAGGGGTTAATTACTGCACTGAAATTGTTCAGTGGTAACATTCTCTTGGTAAGGGTAGGAGAGACTCTGTAACTATGGTAAGCAGCTCTTCTAGGAGAAGGACACTCCAAAATTAAACCATTGTTCCTTAGTCTTGGGTAATGCCATAGCCTCTGTACCATGGCCTTCAATCTCTTGGGTTAGAATTCTCTTGCTTGCGGGTGCACTCGGGTACACTATTCTATGGAATTTCTCTTTCTCCTGTTTTGTTAAATTTTTAATTGTTTATTTAGGAATTATTTATTTTAATGTTATTGTTCCTAAAATATTCTATTTTCCTTATTTCCTTTCCACACTGAGCTATTTTCCCTGTTTGAGCCCCTGGGCTTATAGCATCCTGCTTTTCCAACTAAGATTTTAGCTTAGGAAATAATAATAATAATAATAATAATAATAATAATAATAATAATAATAATAATAATAATAATAATAATAACAATAATAATGCCCAAGAATTCTTTCAAATGCTTTGCCGGTCAAGGGCGTGGGTAAGTTCTCAACGGCTACTACCTTCTCAAGGAGAGGGTGGACTTCTTCAGGAGTGATGTGGTTCCCTAAGAACAGTACTTTGTTGGCGTCGAAGGTACACTTGTCGTGCCGGACTAGAAGGCTGATCGAATGTAGGCAGTCAAGCATGGTGTATAGATGATGGAGGTGTTCCTCTTTGTAGGAAGCGAACATAAGTATGCCGTCCATGTAACATATGCAAATGGGGAGGTCTCCTAAGATGCTGTCCATGAGCCGTTGGAAAGTGGACCAAGCATATGAAAACCAAAATATGAGTAATTGATGGTGTATATACTGAAGGGAGTGGTGATGGCAGTCTTGGGAATGACTTTTGAGTTCATGAGCAACTAAAAGTACCCCTTCCTGAGCTCGAGCATCGAGCTAATCTTCGCTTAGTGAAAGTGAGATGTTCGGGAGGGGGTAGTGATCAAATTCTGTCTGCATTTACAGAATGATGTGTGAAGGTGACGACCAGTGGTTTGTGGCTTTTTGACAAAGGCACATTTCTTGCATTTCATTGAATATTTGTTTTAATGATGACAAATTATTCGGTGCCAGATGCCAGAATATGGCAAATACTGGGGCCCCAGTGTATTGATATTATAATAAAGATTGTGTTTGGCAGGAACCGTGGTTATCTTATGAAGTTTTAGACAGAAAACCTCTTGATATCACATGAAGGGGAGGGCGTAGGCATCTGTTGGTACACTTATATGGAGAGTAATTTCATATGGGGTGGATTAGAGAGGTGTCGAGGAGTACAAATCCGCATTGCCTAACCATTCAAAATCTAAATCAAGGGAGGAAATACTCACCAAGTATTGGCCATATGACGACAGCAAAGAGAAACATCCAAATAGGTTTGGCACTTCTAAACTATGATGTGAGGGTACATAACTATAATTAGGTATCGCAGATCCGTTGGCAGCTACCAGGCAGACTTCAGCAGACTTAGACAGACTACATAGTGTCTTGAAGAGTGGCCCTAGTAGAAGAGAATGGCAAGCAGCCGTGTCTACCAAAATGCGCATGTCCGTACCTGCATCATATAAGAAGAAAATATTACTGACAGGGATAGCCACCACCACAATTCAGCAGACCTGAATTTGGAGTTGTTGTAGCATAACGGTGGATGATGGGCATCAGTAAGTGGCTGGAGAGTTTGTTGGTTGGGGTGTAAGCACGAGTTGGTATGTGTGAGTGGTAGGCCATTTTGTAATCGCTCCGGCACGTCATGCGGTGGGCGTCTGTGCCCTACCTAATTCACATCAGCTTCGGTCAAAGACAAATAGTTGTCCACTTTGTTAGGAGTGGATGCATTGATGGAGGTCTAGAAGGGGGTTAAGCCTCTGTCCTAAGGGCTTCGACTTTGGTCATCAGGACCTTAATGCTCGTACAAGTTTGTGTAGGCGCCGTACCCAAAGGGCATAAAGTAGATTCTCCTCATGAGGAGAGCTGGCTACGCCAGGTTGTAGACCAGCAATACTGGTCCTTTCCCTGAGGCTGAGTGACGCCTTTTGGTCCCCTAACAGTTGTTGAGAGAGCTTAAAAAGTTTCCCGGTCATGGCAAGTACTGCTTCTGGAGGTATGATTTGTAGGTGTCATACATTTTTGCGGTGTACCCTTGCTTTCAGAGCTAATTAGAGCTTAACAGGAAAGTGTCATCAGGGATTTCCACAATGTAATCTGCTCTTGTACTTGTCCGAGTAAAGCCTTCAATGCAAACAGGACTTAAGACTTCAGCCCGCTGTAACCAGGCGAATAAATCTCAGCTCGCAAATGACAGTAGTTTCATTTAGGTGGCGTGTGCTGAAGAGGCAGTTGCAGTGAGTGGCCTCTTCAAACAGTAGGGCACAGCTGTGAGGGGGAATGCAGGAGGGAGCGGACATTCCGCTGGTCACCAATGAGAGAGGCTCCAGTTAGGCGATAACTAAGAGACTTGGCAAATATGATTAACATTATTTAAACAGAGAGAGAGAGAGAGCTGAAAGTTTCAGTAGAAGAAGGACGCAAAAATTTTTACAGATCAATTCAAGCAAAGACTGGCTGAAACCAGTTCTGTTAATAAATTGGTGTAGAGCGAGATATACAATAGAAAAATATTGTTACAATGTTCGAGTGTGCAACTCATGCAGTAAAAATGCCACTGATCACCAGTATTAATAAAGTACTCTCTACGGCGTCCTACCATTACATAAAATCAATGAGCTACAGCTACAGAATACGGTGATAGGATAGGTGTGGGAGGAGAGTGGGCGAATGAGGATTGGAAGGATTGGGGGGAAAAGTGTTAAAATTAAGTGCAATGGAAGGAAAAAAAACTGGGGTAGACCAAATAGCGTTTTTTTATTATTATTATTATTTTAATTTTTTCATCATGCCTTCTGGACTCCCAGGAGGTGAGTTCTCTTACCAGCCTCAGAGCGACTTGTGTTTTTGCGTTTATTCATCTCCGGTGCTTGTTTCTTTATTTGTGTTCATTTATTTTTTTTTATACTAATAATCTAAATTTGATAAAGTACTTTTGAGAAACCAAATCCCACTCCTTAGTATTTTTGAGATTGCAAACCCTGCTCCATTAACAAGGCTCTCTCTCTCTCTCTCTCTCTCTCTCTCTCTCTCTCTCTCTCTCTCTCTCTCTCTCTCTCTCTCTCTCTCTCTCTCTCTTCCATTACGGTCTTCGGAATAGACATGTTTTCTTCCGTCTCCACAAAATATAGCTTTTCCTCAATAACCATGATTCCTTACCCCTTTATCTTTTGTATAGATCTTTTACTCGGTGTTTTATTATTCTTTTGCGTTTTCTTTTAATTTTCTACATTGCTTGATTTGATTTATACATGTATCTGAAATTTCTTGGAGATTTGTATTCCATACATCGTATTCTTTATTGGAAAGAGAGAGAGAGAGAGAGAGAGAGAGAGAGAGAGAGAGAGAGAGAGAGAGAGAGAGAGAGTGAGCATTAGTTTCATATTGCCCTATGACATATATTCATTTTCAAAACAGTATTATAATAATGACAGTATTTTCTCAAACAACGTTTTTCCCTTTCCTAAAAGTTCCCTATATTGAAGAGAGAGAGAGAGAGAGAGAGAGAGAGAGAGAGAGAGAGAGAGAGAGAGAGAGAGAGAGAGAGAGAGAGAGAGAGAGAGAGAGAGCATTAGTTTCATATTGCCCTATGACATATATTCATTTTCAAAAACAGTATCATAATAATGACAGTATTTTCTCAAACAACGTTTTTCCCTTTCCTAAAAGTTCCCTATATTGAAGAGAGAGAGAGAGAGAGAGAGAGAGAGAGAGAGAGAGAGAGAGAGAGAGAGAGAGAGAGAGAGAGTTTCTCTGTTGATCATAATTCGTACGCGAGAGCAAGATATAGCCAGCCTAATCTAAAACAATTGTAATAATATATTTTATCATCATTTTCATATTATCATATTCCTGAAATAACCATTACATCAAAATGATATTTCATATATTTATGACGTTCGATTAGTTGATGGGACATGAAATGATTAAACAGAATGGACAATATATATATATATATATATATATATATATATATATATATATATATATATATATATATATATATATATATATATATATATATTGTCCATTCTGTTTAAGATTGATTCTCAAGCTGAGATCAAATGCCACTTTAAAAAATCGTTTTTCAAAATCAATTTCTTCACGGATCTAACTTTTTTTCATTTACCTTACATTCGGAAACATATATGCTTCTCCATAACATTTTTTTTTTCTAAAGCTAAGGGAAAACCACATTTCACAACATTCTTATTTTCGTAGTCATGGGATTCACTTTTCAAAAAATATTTTCAATGGGGAACGGGAAAAAAGACCCATAGATAAGCCAGTAAGAGGAAATCAAAAAATGTGTGGCGAAGAGAAAGTCTATATTTTTTTCTATGTATACTTCAGTAAATAATCCGTTTGGACACTTTATATTATTTTCAGAGATTTTGCTTCCATATCTTGATTTTTTGTCCAATACAGAAATTCCTAACACACATCGCTCTGAAGATGTGCGACCTGCCACACCCTAACTGCATGGAAAGTTACTGCGTTTAGCCTTGACCACAACCTCTGTATCTTCCTACACTATCTATTTGGTTACTCGTCGCAAAGCAAGGGGGCGACAGGGTGGATTTCTTCGGAGTAAGGTGGGCCACCGACCCATGTTTCCACGTGTACGTGCAGTGACTATCTACTTCCTGAGGTACGATGAAAATCTATTGGCTCTAAATCCATTGATAATTATGACCCTCACCTTTCATTTAAAAGATCGAAGGTCAACGCCTTGATGAGGCTCAAACTCATTTCACAATAATAAAGATTAATAAGAAATATCTGAAAAAAAGAAACATCATTGAAAAGATAAAAAAAAAATTCAAGGAAATATATCTCTGAAAAAGAGTAATTCCCTCATAGTGCCAGAGAGGAACATAAGAGCCTAGAGTTCCTTGGAGAGAGGAGCCCGGATGACCATCAAGGAAAAGACAAGAGGGAACAGAGGAGAAACACTGCGCTGATACATTCGGTGTCAAAACATCTTCTTCAGACGACGCCTCCCTCTCTAAATGGACCCGGGGTTTTGACGTGGATAAACATTATTTTCTACTAGTGTATGCGACCCATCGAAAATGAATACTAGATATTTATATTATTTAGATAAATAGGCACACGAGGATATTGTTACGATTTTCTATGTTTTACTTTAAACGATTAATCGGGAAATGTTATCATCCATTTTTAAGTGGGAATACCTTAACGTAGTGAAAAGGTTTGTGGGTCACTATAAGAAGTAAAGCTATGATGGTCAGAGCAACCCATGATAGAATAGTTTGATTTGAGCCATCAGACTAAAGTCTCCCACCATCACCAATCCAGCTTGGTTATGAAAATGACTAAACCCTAGACAGGATTTTACATGTCTGAGGGCTTTGTCCGGCAGTAAACTGGAAGCGTTTGCATTTATTGTTTTTATTACTCAGACTCAAAGAATACTACAATATTTTTAGATTGAGTGAAAAAGGGTTAAATATAAAAAAAGGATATTTATTTTCTGACCTAAAGTCTTTTTCAAGAACACAAAGTTTTGATTGCAATGTAATTAACGTCAAAAAGTTTTAGAAGAGAAACGTTGGGAGTCATATCGGTTTACGAATACTTCACTTACATTATTAAAGGTTAAACAGGCTTTTTACAATGATTCTCATATATCTATAACAAGTCGATTAAAAAAAATACTAAAATTGATCAATTTTCAAGAAAAGTCTCTCAAGTATAAAATAGCTGTTATAGGTGATTCAGTTCTATGTATAAACGATATACGAAAAAAAGTAAAAGTATATCATATTCATTACCAGAAACCTTTTTCCTTTCTTTACAGGGAATGTGCCTTTTAAAGCTTTCTGAAATCTCGTGATTGTCCATCAAATGCTACCTATGCCAGTCAAGTGGTCATAATTTCAAGAGGCGGTTCTATTTTTCAAAAAGCACTTATGTCAATCCAGGGGTTATTGCTGTGTCCCATGTTAACAATTCCTATGAAGTAGTAATCATGTTTATCAAAAGGTAATTATGCATGGCCGTTCCCTACTCTGATTATTAAGTGTTACTAAAGCGTCTCAAGAAGTAATATGCCTAACAAGTGATAAATATACCTTCTAAGTCGTAAATATGTGTCCAGGTAATAATTATCTCTTTCAACAGTGATCAAGTCTATCTAAAAGTAATTACGTCTAATAGTAATCATCTATATAATAAGGAAATTATGTCTACCAAGTAGCAATTCTGAGAGTAAAAGGGAATCATGACAGTCAACTGATAATGATGTCAAAAAGTTTAATTTCCTTACCGCATGTACAGTTCAACATAAGAATTCCTCTTGTACCTCGTTATGACGAAGTGCACCCAGTAACACCCTTACTGTGAAGAGAGTTCGTGTGTTTAGTCCCGCCCACTACCTCTGGCCTCTCTTCGTACACTATATGTTTGGTTACTGACAGTGAAGGAAGGGTGTGACAGGGTGCACTTCTTTGGAGCGTGGTATACCAGGGACTCTAGTGTCCAACTGTACATGAAAGGTTTGAGGTTTAAAGGTCACTCATGAATGTAGGACGCAAGTTGAGAAACTGAAGAAAAAGAGATGAAAAAAAAAAACCGGAAAAAACAAGGATAGTCAGCAGAGCACAGTTTCTCATTCGTCAGTGGTCGATCAGATTAATGAGGAAACTTCTGGTAGCAAGAGGAAGAGAGTCTCCCCAAATAAATATGATATTGAGAGCGTTTCTTTAGTTAGTGACAACGATCATGAGGAGGTTCTTGGAGGGACCATACGAAGGAAACGGCTATATTTTCCAAGTTATCTTCGAATGGACTATAATAGCAAAGTACTATGGGCATTTAAGTTGTATAATGCACTTCCAGATTTATATTATTTAAAGAATGAAAATATAAAGAATTTGTTACAGTGAAGGATGAGAATCAGTGGAATTTCTAACGACAGAGGGTTTTGAAAACGTCATCTTAGAAAAGCCCAGTGAAGAAGGAAAAAATAAAAAGGTTATTATATTTGGCATCCCTTTATGTTTGGATGCTGACCTCCTTATAGAAAATAAGAATATAGTAAAGACTTCACGTCGTAAAATCAAGTCTGGGGCAAGGTTTTCCCTAAACCCCAATTAATTGCTTGGTTAAAAGGTAGTGTTCTTGAAAAGATTTTTGTTTTTGTCTTGGATATAAAACGGTACCTGTATTTGAAGAACAAGAGCCACTTTGTTTTCAGTGCAGCGGGTGGGGGCACAGGGCATACAAATGCCAGCATGATAGTCGATGCAGGTACTGCAGCAAGTTTCATGACTCTCGAGAATGTGTCCAAAAGATTTAGGAAAATATTAAAATCACCCCCAAGTGCTGTAACTGCAGGGGGAGCATAATGCCAATTCTCGTTTGTGCTAGAAAATGCATTTTTTTAGTGTAGCCAGACCAGATGACTCGTTGAAGAACCCCACAGGAAGCCCTGCAAAATTTATCCCTAATCAGACTTTGAATGACCAAGGTGGTCGTGCGGTCAATGTTTGGGAGTAAAGGACTAGACTTTTTTCTGATTTGGAAAGGCAAAATAGTGACGCAATAGCTGCTCTTTGCATCGAAGTAGATCAACTAAAGAATTTGATTCTGACACTGCAGAGACAGGTTGATAAAGTTTGGAACATCACAGATGTCTCTTCCAAAGATAAATCGGATTCTAAGGTAAAGCCAGCGAAGGATCGATCTCTTGGTCGAAGTGAAGTTGATGAGCACGCCCATGAATCGACTGGAAAAAAAACGGAATCTGCTAGTAATGGAAAGCATATTTCAATTTGAGGTTGTTTGTAGTGGTCATATACAGGAGATGACAAATTTATTAGATGCTGTATTGACTTATATGCAAGCTCCAAAAGATACGGTGGGAATTGATGTCATTTCATTTGCCAAAGGGTTTAGAGAACAAGTAAACAAAAATGGAGGTATCTAATCTTAAGTTGTTAACTTGGAATATAAATAATCTTCATAAAAGAGCGACAGCTATTCATGCTCGTGTTTTGTCTCATAATTATGACGTAGTTACTTTGCAAGAGGTTGGGGTTATTGGGTTAGGCTTTAAACTGCCGGGATACCAAAGTTTTGAATTGAATTGCCAGCTAACCAAGAAAATAATATTAGAGGTTTAACTACATTTATTAAGAATAGTATTCCTGCCACATTATGTGAATCTCATTTTGTTGATGGCACTGAACTTTTGTTTCTCAAATTGTATGTTGACAATTGCTATATATATATATATATATATATATATATATATATATATATATATATATATATATATATATATATATATATATATATATATATATATATATATATATATATATATATAAATAATATATATATATATATATATATATATATATATATATATATATATATATATATATATATATATTGTAATCCATAATTACTTTAAATATTTTGTTCGTGGTTTTTGTCATTTGTTTTAGTTAAGTCACGAAAAGTTCTCTTGGAATATTCTTTTATCCCCGGCCAAGGTTTTGTTTGTGTTCATTTGTATAGTGTTTATTAACCATTTTTTGTTTTCTGCTTTTCATGTTTTGTGGAGCGGACTGCCCATCTTAGGTGCTTAGCTTGTCGAACTGCCCCATTACGTAGTTATGCTTTTGCTCTCTCTCTCCGTTTACTTGGAGTGCGTTTTTTGGGCAGCGGGGCAGAGAGTGTCGGCTCCCCAACAGAGGAGGTCTTACAGCATTTTTCACGGCTTGATTATTTGAAGATATTGGTTCCTGCTCCTTCAGCTACCATTTAATTTGAGAGGCTCCTGCTAATGAATTTTAGCCTTATAAGCATTGATGTTGCTTTTGTGCTGCTGCCTGCCACTGAGCTGGCTGTTGCCGTGTGTTTGACCTCCTGGAGTCGTGAGGAGGCCTTCTAGTGACGAAGAACGGTAAGCGAACCGTATATACTCTTCCTTCGCCTGCTTAAAAAATATAGACAATTTATGTTGCCCTAGTGATCTCCTCGGTGCAAGAACACCCCTAGTGATCCTGAAGTAGGACAATCGCTCGTGATGTCATAATAATCTTTAATTACGAATTCGGTACGGTTTTTGGAGAACTTATGCAAGCATTCTTAAGATATTTCTTCGTGACCTGTAAAGTGTAGTATTATCGCCAATTTAGGATATATTATTATTTGAAGGTGTATTATGAAAATTATTGTGAAATTAATTAATTTTAAGGTTTACTTCACCCTGCAACTCTGACTGTCGTATGTTAGGGAAAGTGTGTATTTTTCTGCCTCCTACACCTTTTCTTTCTCTTCGACTGAGGTATAAAAGTTAGGTAGGCGTGTGACGGTTCGAGTGTTATTATTGTAAAGTAGCGTATGTGTTTTTCCATTTCCTAAGAAAGCTTTTCGAGGACTACTTTTGTAATTTAAGACTATTTTTGTAAATTAAATTTTATTGTTAAGTTCGATTCAGTGTTTTTTGTATCCATCTTTGAGAGTTGTTTTGCTTTGAGAATTTTGTGTCGCTGCTGGTTCTTGCCTGGTATTTTGGCACTGAGCCAGTCTGAAAAAAAAGAATCCTGGATGAACATAATCAATCTTAAGTTCATTACATAATTTGGCGACCGTGACAGGATTCAGTTTAGCGACATAATTTTCAACTGTAAACGGCTCTTGGAGAGGCGTTCAAGCCACTGAACGTATTTAGAGTGATTATTTCTATTTAATTAATTCAGGATGCATTATTTAGAGAGTGAAGAAGCTGAGGTAGCGAACTTTTTGGCTAGTGTTAACTGGGAAAAGGATCTGTTTAAACTAAAAAGGGATCAATTGTGGTTGATTGCAGAGTTCTTGGATTTAAGTTTGTCCACAAAGGTTAAGAGGGGACCGTTGTTATTTGAGGTCTTGAAGGCCGCTAGGATATATAGAGACACTCTTGATAGGAAGAATGTTCTGGAAAGAAGTAGGCTGGATGAGAGTGAGCCGGGGGGGTGGAGGAATTAGAAGGTGAAGGTAAAGAAAATTCTATTGATAATGGTGATGACCAATTGGAAATTTTGAAAGAAAAAACCAAGATGAAGGAACTGGAGTTTAGAGCTCTCCAACTTAGAGCCGATGAAAGGGCAAAAGAGAGAGAGCATGAAATTGAGGTGCTTAAATTACAGATTAAGTTGAATCAGGGAAAGAATGGTAGCTAAAATAATTCTAGTGTTGATGAAACAAGGTTTAATATGTTCGCAGCGTTAAAACTTGTACCACACTTTTCCGAGGAGGAGGTTAAAGAGTTTTTTGTGTCATTTGAAAAAATTGCTAAGAAGCTTGCCTGGCCAAAGGATATGTGGACAACATTAGTTCAGTGTCGTTTGGTGTATAAAGCTCAAAGGGTCTATAATAATCTTAGTGACGATCTCTCCGCGGATTACGACACCGTAAAAAGTATTGTGTTGAAAGCTTATGATTTGGTGCCTGAAACATACAGGCAGAAGTTTCGTAATCTGTGGAAGGATCTTGACGTCACTTACGTTGAGTTTGCTCGAAAGAAAGTTCAGTTTCTCGATGACTGGCTGAAATCAAAAGAAGTAGACAATTTTGTTAAACTGAAAGAGCTGCTTCTGGCAGAGGAATTTAAGAGGAACGTGAGTCGTGACTTGCGAAATCATTTGGAAGAGTTGAAACTCGACTCCATTCAGGAAATAGCAATTGCTTCCGACGAGTATGCACTTACCCATCGGGAGGAACCCCTTAGGAAAAGAATTAATCAGGATAGGTTCTTCCCCCATGAATATAATACACATAGTAATAATCGTCAGTCTTCTAAAGGAACATTAAGGTCAAATAAAGACGAGTCAGAAAAACTTTCTAATCAAGACAGAAGTGTAAGCGACTCTCGTAGTTTCGTAAACAGTAGTAAATCGGTTAATGGTGGTGGTAGTAATGGTAGAAATTTTGGTAGTAGTAGTAGTGTGAAGTGTTATTGGTGCCACAAGACGGGGCACGTAAAGGCTAATTGTTACGGTTGGAAAAACTTTAAGGAGAGGAGGTCTAATCCAGTAAACATTGTTGTAGCTGAAAAAACAACAAACGTAAACCAAAGTATGGAACAGGAAAAGTGACAAATTTAATAGGTACATTTCTGACGGATCTGTGTTTGTTGGTAACAATAAAAAAACAAAGGTTTGTTTAAAGGTATTACGGGACTCTGGAGCATCACAGTCTCTCATATTAAAAGCTGCTGTTCCAAAGGGTTTTGTATTTTCCAATGATGAATTTTTGGTGTTGGGTGGTTTCCCGAACTCTATTACGTCTTGTCCTTTAGAGGAGTTTAATATTCACACCAAGTATTTTAAAGGGACTGCTAAACTGGCTGTGGTAGACAGTTTGCCAGTTCCCGGAATTCACCTCCTTTTAGGGAATGATTTGGCTGAAGGTGAAGGTGCAATTGATAATATATGTCCAATTTTGACTCTCCTGAATGTGACTTGTGAAGGCGATGAGATTGAAACTAATTTTTATAAGCCTGTCTCTGTAGTAACTCGGTCTAGAGCTCGGGAGATGGATCTCGAGGATGTTGACTTAGATTTTTATCAAGTAGACAAACAAATGACTGACATGAGGACTGGTTGTAGTAATAAGAAAATCATTAATTGGGATGACGTAAACTGGGACGCTAAGGCGTTCAAAATGGCACAGAGTAATGAGTTTTCTTAATTAGAACTCGGCAATCCCGAGGATTTGGTGAAACCAGTATTCGTCAAAGAGAAAGGTTTGCTCTACAGGTTGAGTAGGTCGGCTAATGCACCTGCCCATCAGGTAGAGTCGTGCAGACAATTGGTTGTCCCGGAAAGGTACCAATATAAATTGATGTATTTAGCACATGAAAATGATTTGTCGGGACATTTTGGTGTTAGGAAAACCTTTCAAAAGGTTGCTGAACATTTCTTTTGGCCTGGGATGCGTAAAGACATTAACCCTGGATAGGTACGGTGGGTCGTACGCGACCCCGAGCATCAAAAAAAAAGAGGTTTTTCTCACGTGACTCACCCCCGTGACTGAATTTGTGGGTGATCGACCTGCAGGAGGTGTCTCCCCTACACGCTCTAGTAGTGTCCAGATGTGCATTGCTGTAGCTGTACTCCTTCCCCGATTTCTGAGACGCGTCGGGGTCGAGCGCGACCGAGTTTACCCTTCTAAGGTAATTTGCATAATTATCAAAGTTATTACGTACTATGAAATTGTCGTAGAATGGTGCAACTTGTATAGGTTATCAGTTGTGGAAAGTCTTGGTGGATTGTTTGGCTACCATGTGCATGATTTTTTTTTTAGTTAAAATGTCGTTCATCACCACGAGGACCATTTTACCGCGAGTGCCCCTTTTTCATTTTTTTTCATTTTTTTGCCAAGTCATTTTTTCGTAAGATATTGCCAAATAGTGTCGTAAAACCTTTGCTTGTTTAGTGTTGGAAAGTGTGTCTATATGATCTGGCTACCCATGCGTGACTTTGTTTTTGTCAGATACGACGTAGTTATTGGTATATTGGGTATTTAACTGCGGTTGCCAATTTCTGTTTTTTTTCAATATTTGTAAAAAATTTTACGTAGTAAGGAATTGCCGTATATTATTCATTTTTTTTTCATGTTTATGTGTTAGAAAGTGTGCCTTGATGGTTGGGCTAACACGTGCATGTCTTTTTTTTTATCTGAGATGCCGTATATTAGAATGTTGGGCATTTTACCGCGAGTGCCCCTTTTTCATTTTTTTTCATTTTTTTGCCAAGTAATTTTTCCGTAAGATATTGCCAAATAGTGTCGTAAAATTTTTGCTTTTTTAGTGTTGGAAAGTGTGTCTAGATGATCTGGCTACCCATGCGTGACTTTGTTTTTGTCAGATACGACGTAGTTATTGGTATATTGGGTATTTAACTGCGATAGCCAATTTATGTTTTTTTTTTCAATATTTGTAAAAATTTACTACGTAGTAAGGAATTGCCGTATATTATTGATTTTTTTTTCATGTTTATGTGTTAGAAAGTGTGCCTTGATGGTTGGGCTAACACGTGCATGTCTTTTTTTTTATCTGAGATGCCGTATATTAGAATGTTGGGCATTTTTCCGCGAGTGCCCCTTTTTATTTGTTTTGCATTTTTTTGCTTAGTCATGTTACCGTAAGGAATTGGCAAGTAGTGTCGCAAAACTTATATTTTTATAGTGTTGGAAAGTGTTTCTAGATGATCTGGCTACCCATGCCTATTTTTTTTTAGCCAGATATGGCGTATATATAAGTATGTGTTCGATTTTCCTGTGATTGCCATTTTTTCGTTTTTTCCCATTTCTTTCAAAATTACTACGTACTAAGGAACTATCACAGAGTAATGATTCATTTATATGTTTATTTGTCGGAAAATGTGCCTTGATGGTTTGCCTAGCACGTGGCTGAAATTTTTTTTTCTTCTGAAATGCCGTATATTAGAATGGCCATTTTTCCGCGAGTGCCCCTTTTTATTTGTTTTGCATTTTTTTGCTTAGTCATGTTACCGTAAGGAATTGGCAAGTAGTGTCGCAAAACTTATAATTTTATAGTGTTGGAAAGTGTTTCTAGATGATCTGGCTACCCATGCCTATCTTTTTTTTTAGCCAGATATGGCGTATATATAGGTATGTGTTCGATTTTCCTGTGATTGCCATTTTTTCATTTTTTCCCATTTCTTTCAAAATTACTACGTACTAAGGAACTATCACAGAGTAATGATTCATTTAGATGTTTATTTGTCGGAAAATGTGCCTTGATGGTTTGCTTAGCACGTGGCTGAATTTTTATTTTTTCTGAAATGCCGTATATTAGAATGTTAGCCATTTTTCCGCGAGTGCCCCTTTTTATTTGTTTTGCATTTTTTTGCTTAGTCATGTTACCGTAAGGAATTGGCAAGTAGTGTCTCAAAACTTATATTTTTATAGTGTTGGAAAGTGTTTCTAGATGATCTGGCTACCCATGCCTATCTTTTTTTTAGCCAGATATGGCGTATATATAGGTATGTGTTCGATTTTCCTGTGATTGCCATTTTTTCCTTTTTTCCCATTTCTTTCAAAATTACTACATACTAAGGAACTATCACAGAGTAATGATTCCTCTAGATGTTTATTTGTCGGAAAATTTTGTTTACTTCTTTTTTGATTGAATATCATCAATTTTTTTTAGCTATAATATTATATTGTTTCAAATTTTTGTTGTTTTTTCGATTTTTTTTCCCTTCAAAAAATTTTTTTTTGGTCAGAATTTTAATTTTATAGTCGTAAAATAATCGAAAATTATCCAGCAACCCACCATACAATTTTTATGCATATTCAATAATAATTAGATTAGTAAATAACACCTTGAAATTGACATACCCTTCCTACATTTCAAGTGGCAGATTAGGGAGTCTGAGTCAGTGTGGTTGGCGGCCATTTTGTGGACATATCCGAAGCGTAAGTTGCCCTATCTATATATATTCTTGTTCCCTATAGAATTTGTGATATTTTGGTATATTTTTACCTGCATAAATATCATATTATATATTAAATATATGTATTTTTTTACGAAATTTCTAAGTACTCAAAAAATTACCTTTAGATATGGCCCCTGATATAAATGTAATTTACAAAATAATGAAGATTTTTTTACATATTTCTATTTTAGGATAACATATGTTTATTCCCTAAAAAAAATAGCCACTTCCTATTTCATTTGGGTACCCAAAAAAATTCATGAAATTTGGACAAATTTTTTTGGCCAAAAAAAGTTACCCTTTTTTTCTCATTTCAGATCTTAACCTCCATGGGTCTGACTTCATCCAAAATACATCAAGATGTGTCCTAAACATTCAAGAATCAATTCCTAAAAGGATTTGTGTATATATGTATAAACTTTTTTTTATGAATTTTTGTCAGGTCTTTTTTTTTCTACTTAATTTTTTAAAATATTTATAATAAATAGTTTTTCTGCAGATGAGTAGTATTTATCTTTACAGTTGTTTTAAGCATTCATTGAAGTTTTTTTTGGCAAAAGAAAAAAAGAGGTTACTGCCATAACTGATTTTTCAAGAATTTTTTTTGGCGTCGGGGTCGTTCGCGTCCGAGTATACCCTTAAAGGGGTGTCCGAGGAGCGTACCTATCCAGGGTTTAAGAGACACGTATTATCTTGTGATGTGTGTCAGTTGGTGGGGAAACCTAACCAGAAAATACCCAAGGCTCCTTTAATTCCTATACCCTCCGTGGGCGAACCCTTTCGGGAAGTGATAATTGACGTAGTGGGTCCCCTGCCGCGGACGCGCGGTGGGAATGAATATATATTGTCTATGGTTGATAGAATGTCTCGCTTCACTGAGGCTATTCCATTGAGGAGTATACGGTCCGAAAAGGTGGTTGAAGTGTTGATTGGTTTCTTTACCCGATTTGGTTTTCCTAAGGTAATTCAGAGTGACTGTGGCACTAATTTCACGAGTAGGTATTTTAAAAAGAAAATGAATGAGTTTGGTATTAAACACGTGAAGTCTGCACCGTATCACCCGGAAAGCCAAGGCCAGGTGGAAAGGTTCCACCAATCCTTGAAGTCTGTGTTAAAAAATTTTGTTTGGAGACTGGGAATGATTGGGATAAGGAATTACCCTACGCATTGTTTGCAATACGATCGATCCCTAATGAGTCAATGGGTCTCTCTCCTTTCCAGCTTATTTTTGGTCACTGTGTTCGAGGCCCTTTGGATGTAGTGAGAGAACACTTGGAAGGAGAGACTCCCGAAGTTAATGTATTGGATTATTTTTCAGATTTGCAGGAGAAATTGCTTAGAGCACGGTCATTTGCTCAGAAACATTTGGCGAAAGCCCAGGCCTCGATGAAATCTAAGTATGACGTTAAAACACGAGATAGGCTTTTTAATGTAGGTGACAAGGTGTTGGTTTTACTTCCTATGCCTGGCAATCCCCTGAAAGCGGAATTCTCGGGTCCGTGGAAGGTTCTGAAGAAAATTAACAATGTAAATTACCTGATTGAAACTCCTGATAGGAGAAGAAAAACCCGTATTTGCCATGTTAATATGATAAAATCCTTTATTGACAGGTCTGTAGAAGAATCTGTAGTACCTATTTCTGTAGTTAATGTAGAAAATGAACAGTTCATGGGAGATAAATTTGCTGTTAGCCCAAGTGGTTTGAAAAATAATTCTGATGTTTTAGATAATCTGAATACTAAATTTCAGCACTTAGATGCAGAAAAAGCTGCACCTCTAATTAATTTAATTAACGAATACAAAGATCTCTTTCAGGATGCACCTGGTAGGACTCATATTTTGCAACACGACGTTGATGTTGGGGAGGATCAGCCTATTAAGCAATGTCCATATAGACTGAACCCCCTCAAGAGAGAAATAGTCAGGAAGGAAGTTAAATACATGCTTGACCATAACCTCGTTAAACCGATCTGCAGTCCTTGGAGCTCCCCGGTAGTTTTGGTTAGGAAGGAGTATGGTCAGCCTAGGATGTGTTTTGACTACTGCAAGGTCAACTCTGTAACAAAAACGAACTCGTTCCCCTTGCCCAGGGTGGAAGACTGTATAGATAGAGTGGGATCTGCCCGTTATATAAGTAATTTTGACCTGTTAAAAGGATATTAGCAGGTCGGTCTTACACCCCGGGCAAGGAATATATCAGCCTTTGTGACGGGTGACGGCCTCTATGAATGTGAGGTGATGCCATTTGGCATGAAGAATGCCGCCGCTACCTTCCAGAGGCTGATGAACTTTATTACATGTGAACTGGAGGGTTGTGTGGTATATATTGACGACCTTGTGATTTACAGTGATGATTGGAAAACTCATCTTAAGAGGATAAGAGCGCTGTTCGAGGCGCTGAGGAAGGCTGGTCTGGTGATAAATTTAAAGAAGAGTGATTTTGCTCAAGCAAAAGTGGTTTATTTAGGACATGAAATTGGCTTGGGTAAGATCACTCCTAAGAGAGCGAATGTTGAGGCAGTTACAGCCTTCCCAGCTCCTCGAAATAAGAGAGGTATTCGTAGATTTTTGGGTCTAGTTGGTTATTATAGAAAGTTTATTAAGAATTTTTCTGACCTTGCTAATCCCTTAACAAATTTGTTAAAGAAAGATGTAAAGTTTATGTGGAATAACGAGTGTCAGGATGCATTTGAAAAATTGAAAGGTACTTTAATAACCTATCCTTTGTTACGTTCTCCCGATTTTTCCTTGCCTTTTTGTTTGGCTACAGATGCCAGTGACACAGGTTTAGGTGCTGTCTTGTTGCAGGAGGGTGAAAATGGCACCTCGCATCCAGTCGCCTACTTTTCCAAGAAGTTGTTACCAGCAGAGAGACGTTACTCAACAATTGAGAAAGAGGCTTTATGCTTGGTGAAAGCCATCATACATTTTGAAGTGTATTTATCTAACTCTGTATGTCCAATAAAGGTCTTTACAGATCATAATCCCTTAATTTTTATTAATAAATTTAAAGATAAAAATCAGCGTATTTTGCGCTGGCATCTTTTACTCCAAGAATATAACCTTTTTATTTGTCACGTGGCTGGAAAAGATAACGTAGTCCCTGATGTTCTTTCCAAGACATTCGGTAATGAAAATGATGAGGTGGCAATCCAAGAGTACTTGTGTAAGGGTAAAGGACTCTGCATCAATCACATTTGAGAAATTTTTTTTTAATTTGGTTTTTCTTGTCCGGTGTTGGGAAGATTTCTTAATATAAGTTTGAGGTTGACATTATTTATATTTAATCTTAGAGTTGATATTAATGTTTAAGGATAGTGGTTTTGGGTTTATGAAATATTTGTTTTTGATATTTGCATTTACTTTTGTGCACAATGCTTATGTATTTGCTTGCATTACAAATTACTAGTTTAATATTGGCTAGGAGTTACCTTTAAAAAAAATAATAAATAATTTTTTTTCCTTGTCCCGGGCAGCTGTAATCCATAATTACTTAAAATATTTTGTTCGTGGTTTTTGTCATTTGTTTTAGTTAAGTCACGAAAAGTTCTCTTGGAATATTCTCTTATCCCCGGCCAAGTGCTTTATTCGGAACAGGATGATTTGGCGCCAACTCTTTGGCGCTGACGATTTGGCACCGCTATTTTGGCGATAGAAAGTTTGGCCCTCATTTTTTTAGCGATGAGCTGTCTTGGCGCCAAAAAACAAACTTGAGGACCATCCGCAAATTTGTGTCTCGTTTAGTGACCACCTCATGATTTGAGAATTGTAATATTAAACCAGTTATTACGATATTCAAGTCATGTTTAGTTATCATATAATTTTACCAGTTTCTCTTTTAATAATCTTCTCATTACACCAAAGGCTTGTCTGATTTGAGAATTGTAATAGTAAACTATTTTTTACGATATTCAAGTCTTTTTATATTGGAAAACACTTTTCTTTAGTTTCCTCTACAGCCCATACCTTAAATGGCCGAAAAAAAAAAATCTTAAGTAATAGAGGCAAGCCAAAATTTTCACCCAATAGATATATGTGTGTTTGACAAATGTAGCAAAAACGATCCTTATCTCAAGTTTTGGAGGTGTGAATCAAAAAATGAGTGTAAAGGGCATCTTCATACTAAGAACCAGGAAGTACTGCAAGAGGTAAATTGACATTCACGCGGTGCATCGGCAGTAAATGTGGAAGTTGCTGAAATTAAAACAAGTGTAAAACATAAAGCGTAGGAAACTTTTGAAGTGCCGTCATCAGTTTTTAATGTTTGCATTGAAAATTGTCTCAAGCTGCTCTGGCAGCACTGCCCACTTCAGATGCCATGAAAAAAATTGTACGACGGAAGCGAAATCAAATATATTCCGTGCCTGCAAGCCCTCTTAGCTTAAGTGAATTAGTAATACTGGACGAGTACAAACTTTAACTAATTCATGGTGGTCAATTTGAAGACTTTTTGCTTGGAGATAGCAGAGATGAACATGACAGAATTTTAATAATTGGTAGAGAGACCTGGGTAAATATTTTACGTGATTCTGATGTGTGGTACGCCGACGGCACGTATAAGATGTCTCCTCCTTTATTTGCACAGATTTACGTAATTATGGCAAGAAAGCTTGAAGGAGTTCTCCCTATACTATACGCCCTATTACCTAATAAGCGTCGAGCAACATACAT
>NC_090753.1:20694113-20696613 GCF_036898095.1 Palaemon carinicauda
TAATTCCTTTCTACTTCAGCATTGAAGTCGCCAGTCAAAATTTTCATATCCCTCTCTGGAATCTCATCTTGGACTGGATTGGTAATAGGAATTTAGCAGACCTAGAATATACTGATGATGCTGTCCTTTTTAGCAAAATACCACAGGATTTACAATGCTTGCTTACCAGAATGTATGAAATATCAAAGGAGGTTGGGCTAACTATGCTGGGGCTAAACCTTTGGAGTTGTTTGTTGATTCTTCTGGTGAAGGTGCTACTGCTTACCTGTGCAGGAGAACTTAAAGCATCCAAGGGAGTGTTTTGTGATAGCGTATGACTCCGTGACCCGCCTTGAACATGAGACCCGTTACTCTACCATTGAACATGAGTTGGCTGCTCTGTGATGGGGAGTGAAAACCTTCAGGGCCTTCTTCTATGGTTAAATCTTCATAAATCATTATGATCACCACCCTCTGATGTATCTTCATGATATGAAGATGGTGGACAGACGTCATTGGTGTGTGGTCTACATTCAGACACTAGGCAGTCTATGTGATACATCTGGCCACATTCCACAAACCACTATAATGTGAGGAGTGATTGTACCCATCTGGTTGTACTGCCAGGCTGGGTGCCAATCATAACTGCCCTCCAGAAAGGTAGCAGTAGTTGTGTACACCTTTCACCTGGAGAGGACAGAAACTATTGGCTGCAATAATACATGCAGCGAGCATTGCAGTTTACTTGAGAATGGCTTCAGGCCAACGAATGGAGAGGGCAATGATGATAAACAGTTAGAGTTGTCCTTGTGATGTGTTTGGGGACCTACAACATCGACAAGAATGGGGAAAAGTAACGCTGAGGTTGGGGAAAAGTGCTCGCTCCTGAATCCATGTGCTAATGTACTTTTCAAGTTTGGAATGAAGTACAAGCGTGGACCCAATCCTTAGCATCCTTAGTAATACCCTTCCAACAGAACTTAATTTTCAGTATCTGAGCAGTAGATAAGCGCAAGGGAAGTGAAAAGCCATTAATGAAATCAAACACCTGTCGCCGCATGGGAGCAAATATCCATGGTCAAGATCTACCAGCACTGACGTCGATGGGGATGTCTGTCCAACAGAAGGATATGCAGGATATCCAACATGCTTGGTACTCTGGATCTTTTCGCTGGACTTCGGCCAAGGCCAACGCAATGTAATCTAATCGCAGAGGAATCGCAGCAAATGTGAATTTCGACAGGGCATACGCAATGGGATTCCTTTTCCCGGGGACACGTTGAAGGATGCTATTGTGATCAGCCAACGCAGAGAGATGTATGCGTAGATGGATGGACCAGACAACAGACTGTCTATTGAAGGCATGCATCAGAAACATGTGGTCCATGCAAATGACGAAGGGCATGCCTCCAAAGAAGTAGTGAAAGTAACAGACAGCCTAGTACACCACTAACAATTCGCCGTGAAAGGTAGAGTAGTAGGATTCTGCCTTGGAGAGTTTTCAGAAGAAGAAGGCATTGGTGTGAGAGAAGGAGAGGTGCATGTGGCACTGGAAAAGTTAGAGCAGCAGCAGTTGATAGAGCCTTTTTTGCGTTGCAGAAGGCTGCTTCTTCAATGGGACCCTACTTCCGGTCCATTGGCTTGCCCTTTAGGGAGTTGTAGATGTGGCAAGAGTAGCAGCGAAAGCTGGCTGGAAAAAAGTGGTAATAGCTTATCCTGCTCAGGAATTCTTGCATTGCTTTGATCTTCAATGGTGTTGGGAAGTTCTGAACAGATACTCCCTTCTCAAAGAGGGCGGTGGACTCCCTGAGGAGCGATACGTTGACCTGTGAATGATACTTTGTTGAAGTCAAAGGTACAATTGCCGTACTCGACTATACGACCGTTCTGTTTTAGGCGGTCAAGTACAATGTGTAGATGATGAAGGTGCTCCTCTTTGGAGGAAGAGAACAAAAGTATGTCGTCTATGTAACATAAACAGTAGGGAAGATTCCCCAGGATGCCATCCATGAGACGTTGAGAAAAGGCTCCAGCAGTATGAAAGCTTAAACAGGATTAATTGAAGGTGTATGAACTGAATGGGGGTGGTGATGGCGGTATTAGGGATGTCTTCTGGGTTCATGGGCAAGTAATAATACCCCTTCAGGAGGTTGAACGTGGAGAAAACCTTTGCTTTGTGCAAGTATGATATCATGTCAGTGATCTAAGGAAGTGGGTAGTAATCCAGTTTTGTCTGCAAGATCAAACACCTATAATCCCCACACGGAACCAAGGAACCATCTTTTTTCATGACGGTGTGTCAGGGTGATGACCATGGGATGGAGGCCTTTTAGCAGAGGTCTATTTCTTCCATTTCCGTAAATGTTTCTTTGGCGGTTGCCAAACTATCCAGTTCCAGATGCCAGAATCGTACAAACACTGGGGGGCCCATCATCTTGATATTGTAATAAATACAATGTTAGGTGGAAACCATGGATGTTTTGTAAAATTTTAGAGGGAAGACTTCCAATACAACATGAGG
>NC_090753.1:20699113-20706613 GCF_036898095.1 Palaemon carinicauda
CAACTTTGGATGACTGTTCGTGGTAATTCCAAAATTTGTAATTAAATTTCGGTCACTAATAGAGGCGTACACGTTATCAAATAATAAGAAAATTAAAATGAGGAAGTTTCCGTCAGAAACAATAATTATGGGGGACACCTTTTATATGTTAATAACAACAGAAAACAAAAGGAACCATCGGTCCATCTCCCGCCGCCCCTCTGTCAAGCGCTTGGGAAAGCGGCAGGTGGGTCTTTCAAACAGTACCCGGCGTTGGGAGTGGATGTGTTCGAGAGAGTCCACACTGACGACTTTAAGATATAATTATATAAGGTAAGCATCACAGTGTTCTGAGATTTATTGACGTAAGAGGATTGTCAGGGTTGCTGTTTAAATAACAATAGCTAATTAGGGCTGCTAATATGATGAAATATAGACACATGAATAAAGTGAGGGGTGTGCTTGTGTTAACGGTGACGTACCCTCGGTAGGGACTTGCTTGCAGCCCATGAGTGGACAGAGCTGGACGGTCTTTGCAGTGGGCATACAAAAATTTGGTAAGTAAAGGATGTTATCAAGAGGTCTTTACAATTTAATGAGGGAAAAAAGAGGTCGTAAGGGGTTAAGCTAGATAAAATATGCCACAGATCGAATAACTATTTAGTGGAATTCTCTCATGACTTAATGATGTCTATTAATGATTAGTGCATATTTCTTAAAGGTTCGATATATAGCAGAACCAAGGGATTCACCCACCTAGTATCACGAATTTTGAAACCAAGTTATTATACCAGAGGTCTTTATTGGAAATGTAAAGAAAAAAATGTGTAATAAGCAAGAAATAGAATACAAAGGAATTACAATTACTGAAATTATAGCAATAGAGTTTTCCAATAAAACATTGTTGTTTTGAAATGTGTAGAGAACAAGGCTTTTCTTTAAATATGTTTTTTTTTTTTTTAGATTAACTAAGAATTATCACCATATGAATTTTTCATTGTATGTAATTTTTCAAGTGACCTTCGACTGCAAAGGTGTCGACGAGTACTTTCAATAACCCACAAAAAAATGCCGTCCAAGAGTCACAAATTTGTTTTATGGTACAGCATGGTTGGAAGTCTGAAGGAGCGCGTGGACTCACGCACCTGGTCCTCTGGAGAGCTGAGAAAAAGGACAAGAAGTCTGCTGACATCATGCGACTAAGAATCTAAGTTGAGAAAAAAAAATTTATATTATATAATAAGAGCAATTAGGTATTGTCTGCTCATGTTTAAGGTTTGTTGCTGTCAACAAGAGAGTGATAGATTTTCATTCACAGGACCCCCAGATTTATGAGGGTATTAAATGTTCGTAAGTTGCAATGCGTGATTATCTTATTAATATTTAAGATATTGACGATGTCCATCAGGAAATTGTCCTGTAGTGTAATATTTTTCGAAGTGACAATTATCTTGTTTTTTTTTATGACAGAGGAGTAGATATTTAACTAAAAGTAGCATGAAAATTTCTCATTTGAACTTGAGTACTTTATTTGTAAGGCCTTTTCAATTAAAAGGTGAGCAGGAATAGATGTGTGTAGTGCATTAAGACTTGGAGAAAGTCAGAATGATGGGTTCTCAGGTTATTATTCATGTATTTTGATTTTGATTTGGTAACCTCTGATCGTCGAGGGAAACCTTATGGGATATTTGTAATGTGGTCCCTTGGTTCTGTATTTGGTTTGGGTATAATCGTCTATAGGTCCTCATAACTGGTTTTATGATAATGGTATCACAGTTTTGCTTTAATACATGTTTCTTGGAATGTCCAATTTAGAACCCATTCAAATGAGAACTTAGCACGTAACGTTACGGTTACCCAATTTAACTTTACTAATTTGTGGATTATCCATATGAAGAAACCCTTTCCAACGTCGGTTACAGGCTATGTCATCCTAAGCCAATGGTCACTAAAGTTCTCAGTTTGACAGATGTTAGTTTGCCGCATGCTGCATGATATTAGAACTTAGGTATAACAAGGAGGGGCATAGCTATTTCAAGTAGGAGCTATATAGAAGTTATTTCAGGTAGGAGTTCTTTCAGGTAGAGGCTGGGATATGTCAAATAGAAGTTATTTCAGGTAGGAGTTCTTTCAGGTAGAGGCTGGGATATGTCAAATAGAAGTTATTTTAGGTAGGAGGCTTGGCTGTTTCTTTTAGGCGTAATTTCAGGTTGAGGACTGGGACATGAGACATTGATACATTTAGGTATTGCTCTCTAGGCTTAGAGGATCTATAGGAAGTCGCAACATAGGTACTGGTAGTGGTCTTCAATGGGCAGTGCAGGTTCTCGGCCACTCATTGGGTAGGTCACCTACGATTCAACTATGAAATTTTGTTAGCTCATAAGGAGGGCCGGAACAGAGCCTAGGAAAATGGAGACCCTAAAGGTTGCGCAATTGAGAGAGGAATTGGAAGTTACAGGCCTCCCAAAAGGAGGGAACAAGTCTGAATTGTGTCAGCGTCTAAGTGAAGCCCTAGAGAAGGATGGCGTAGAGGTACAGGAGTTTTTGCAGGGACTTGAGGTTAGGCAGGATAGTGGAGTTAATCAGGGCCACCAAGTAGGCGAGTGCACTGAAGAGCCCACGGAAGAAGAGGGACATTTAAATTGGGGGGATAGCGCATCAATCATTGGTATGCAATCTGTTGCTTTCCGGAGATCTAAGCGGTCGCGCGCGAGTTCTACTGGGAGCAGACGTGTATTATTAGCTGCTTCTAGAGCCAGGTTGGCAGCAAAATTACGGGTGATGAAGGAGATAAAGGCCATAGAGCGAGAGGAAACAGCGCTAAGGTCTAAGAGGGAGATGCTCGGTTTAGAGGCAGAGTTAGCTGGAATGGAGGCAGAGGAGAAGGTTTTACAAGATTTTGAGGAAAATAATAGAGAAATAAATCACATCCCTAGGATAAGGGAGCACACAAACCCTGATGTAAGTGGGAGTGAGAGACCCAGGCATTTGAATACAGAAGCGCCCGAGATTAGGTTAGGTGGATGCTGTAGTTCGGGCGGAAATGACCAAGGGGACTTGAGCAATAAGGAAGTCATGCAGGCGTTAATCTCTTGCAGCCTTAAAAGCTTAATGCCCAAGCAGGATATAGGTAAGTTTGATGGGGATCATACAAAGTATTTTAAGTTCATTCGCTCATTTGATGAAGTCTTTAGTAGCCAGTTGACGAATGATAAGGAAAGGCTGAGGTATCTGGATTTATACACGACATGCATGCCAAATGGGATTGTGGCGGCTTGCGTCCACTTAAAAGCTTCAGAGGATTTATAAGCAGGCAAGGAAGTTGCTGGAGGAGCGATATGGTAACCTTGAACAAATAGCCACTGCGTTTGTGGATAAGATCATTAGATGGAAAGATATAAGGGAAAACAACGCGGAAGAGTATGACGAGTACTTGGTGGCACTCAAAACCTGCATAAATGCAATTTCGTGCGTCCCTTATGGTATCGCCGAATTACAAAATCCAAAAACAATGAGGTTGATCCTTAGCAAGTTCCCCTCTAGTGTGCGGACTCGATGGTGTAGAGTTGCTGATAACATTATTAGTAAGAAAAAGAGGACTGTGTCGTTTGATGATTTGAAACATCTTCTATTTGTGTGCCACCTATTTCAGAACGGCAGAGGGGAAGACACCCCTCGGATAGGAGAAGGAAATGCACCAAGCAAGGCTGAGTGTTTAACTAAGGCTAGGAAAGATTCATGTAACAAAACTGCCCCGCTTTCATGTTGGTATTGTACAGGACCCCATATAGTGGATGAATGCCACCAAATATCTCAAATGGGACCCGAGGAAAAACTGGGAGCCATAAGGGAGTTGGGGCTCTGTTTTGGCTGTCTGAGATGTGGTCCTAGGTCTCAGTATTGCAGAAACAGGAAAAGTTGTAACATACGTAATGGAAATCACCGAACTCTGTTGCATCGACACCAGGAAGTAGAAGTGGTCCAAGGAGTAGAAGTGGTCCAAGAAGTAGAAGTGGTAGGAACTGAGCGCTCGAATAGAGCCTTAGTGGCTCAGGAGGAAGGTACACATGACAAAATTGCTATGTTCAGGGCAGTTAGAGGAGGTAGCATTGGTACAGGGATGTCAGTTGTGCCGATAAGGATTAGGTCAAGGGAAGAAAGGAAGTTTTTCATGAAGGCTTTCTTGGATAATGGGAGTTCCACATGCTTTGTGTCGGAAGCTTTAATGCAGACCCTAGGCAGCACTGAGAGGCAGGACGTTAAGGTGAAGGTTGAAACCATCAACAGAGTAGGGGAAGTTGCATGCAGCCTAGTCTCGGGATTGTTATTATTGGACTATGAGGGCAAGACTTGCATTACACTCCCCCCGGTGTTGAGTCCCCCTCGCATACCAATTGGTGAGTGTGATGTGGTCAGGTCCGAAGATCTGGAATGCTGGCCACACTTGCGAGAGATTTACATCCCAGATGTAGAAGCTGAGGTAAGTTTATTAATTGAGAACAATGTTCCCCACCTGCTCGAGCCAAGGGAAGTTATCAATTCAACACGCCTCCATGAACCACATGCCATACGAACATTATTTGGCTGGGTAGTATGTGGAGCAAAGGGCAAAGGGTGTCAAGAGCTTGTCAATAGGATCCAAGTGACAAGCAAGCACCTTAAGTTAGACCACATGCTGGTTGAGAGTTATAATCGCAAGTATGACGATGCTGCATCTAACAGAAGGGAAATGTCTGCAGAGGACAGGAAATGGATAGAGATAATAGAGAAGGGGGTTAGAACTGTAGGAAGAAGTTACGATGTGCTATTGCCTCTGCGTGGCAATCATGGACCCTTGCCAGAAACAAGGGACATTGCATTGCCCCGTATGCACAGCCTTCGTAAAAAGATAGTGAAGGATGGTAACTACGCTAAGCAGAATAGTGCCTTCATGACAGAGATGCAACAGAAAGGCTATGCTGAGCAAGTGACCACAGCCAGTCCGGGAAATGTGTGGTACATTCCTCATTTTGGTGTGCAACATCCAGACAAGCCAGACAAGGTCCGTGTTGTATTTGACAGTGCAAGCAAGGTGGAGGGTACATTATTGAATGACCTACTATTGCAGGGACCTGATATGATGAACTCTTTGCTGGGTGTGTTGGTAAAGTTTGTGGGAGGTTTATTTGCCTATATAGGAGATATAAATACTATTTTCTATCAGGTACGTGTACCAGAGCATCAGTGGGATTACCTCATGTTCTTTTGGTGGGAAAATAGTCTTGACGAGGAGCCCAAAGAGTGGAGAATGGCAGTCCACCTCTTCAGGCCCTGCTCTTCTCCGAGCATTGCAAACTTTGTGCTGAAAAGACAGCAAGCGACTTTGGGAATGAATTTTCAGAGGAAGCACGGTTCACAGTTGCCAACAACTATTATGTAAATGACTGCTTGAGAGCCAAGGATCGCAAAGATGGACTGTTAGTCAATTTGTTAGAGGTTAAGGAGCTCTGCAAAAAGGGGGATTTACATTGACAAAGTTCAGTAGCCCTTGTGTGGAGGTTATGTCATCCATCCCGAGGGAGTGGTACAGTAGGAGCACCTCAGAGCTTATAGAGGGATCAGAGTCACATAAGACAAAGGCTTTGGGAGTACAGTGGGACTTGGCCACTGATGAATTGGGTGTCCGAGCAGAGCTAGTATCAGTTCCAAGGACTAAGCGGGACCTGTTGTCAGCCATAGCCTCGATTTACGATCCACTTGGTATATTGGCGCCAGTTTTAATCAAGGGTAGGGTCATCATGCAGGACCTCTGCCGATTAAAGATAGCTTGGGACATGGTATTGGACTCTGACACTACGGACCGCATCAAGGCGTGGGCAAAGAAGCTGAGCCAGACCAGCGGGACAAGTGTGCCCAGAAGCCTGAAGGTTATTCCCTGGGAATCAGCCACCCTAGTACTGTTGCATTTGTTCTCAGATGCAAGGGTCATGGCTTTGGGAGTAGTGGCATACTTGCGGGTCTCGGATCCGTGGAGATACGTATCTTGCAGATTCATCACGGGAAAGGCAAGGGTAGCACCATTGAAGCTGTTTCAGTGCCCCGCCTAGAACTCAGTGCAGTGGTACTGGCCGTAAGACTTGGAAGCACTGTTCTGACCATGATAGATTTCAGGGTAGATGGGGTCTATTATTGGACCGACTCAACAACCGTCTTGCGATATATTAGGAATGATGTGGCAAACCGTGTTTCTGTGATCAGAAAGAGTGGAGGTATGTTAACTCTGAGTGGAACCCAGCAGACGATGCAACACTGTCCAAGCAGTCCGAAAGGTGGAGAAAAGGGCCGGAGTTTCTGTTGAAGGAGGAGTGTTTTTGGCCAACTGAGCCAGCTCAATAGTCAGATGGTGTGGAAGGATTAGAAGTTAAGCGTGAGATAAGACCAACAGGAACTAGAGGCTACCAAATAATTAGTTTCAGGATTGGGATGGACATCAGGCAAACAGGTATGTATAAAATCATCCACCACTATTCCAGGTGGATCAAGCTCCTTAGAGCTGTGGGTTGGTTGTTTAGGTACATTATTTATAAACACAGGCAGCTGCTCAGCGAGCTAGATATGCATTTGTCCACCAAAATTATTAGCTTGGCAGAGACGGTGGTAATGCAGGTAACAGAGCGTGTTGATTACGAGATAGAGATAGAGAGCCTTGAGAAGGGAGGTACTATTAGGGCCTCTTGCTCCCTAAGAAGGTTGAAACCAATCCTGAGAAATGGGCTTCTGTGCATTGGAGGTAGGTTATCTTCGGCAAATATCTCTCCAAGCGAAAGGCATCCAATTATTTTGCCGTATAAGGGCAACTTGACAGACATGGTGATCCAGTATTATCATGAGCATTCTAACCATATGGGTTTAATGCATGTTCTGAGCCTGATGAGGGAAAAAGTTTGGGTGATTAAGGGCCATGCAGCAGTGCGGCGCGTGCTGAGTAGATGCGTCAGGTGTCGCAGGGCACATGGAAAGGTTATCGAGCAGCTAATGGCCGATCTACCACTTGATCGCGTGGAGTCGGGGGAAAACCCCATTTTATCGCACCGGGGTGGACCTTTTTGGGCCATTCTTCGTAAAACGAGGCAGAGCACAGATAAAGCATTGGGGAGTTATATTCACTTGCTTGAACATGAGGGCCATACACTTGGAGGTAGCCTCAAATCTCAGATCAGACAAGTTCCTTAGTGTCTTCAGGAGGTTTTTAGCTCGTTGTGGTCAAGTCAAGACGGTTAGATGCGACTGCGGCACTAATATTGTGGGATCGTGGAAATTTCTCGACTCCAGTTACGAGTTCTTGGCAGGAAACAAGGTGCGCAATGAGTTGCTCGGGTGTAGGGTGGAATTTATTTTCAATCCTCCCGGCGCCTCACATTTTAGAGGAGCATGGGAACGGTTGATAGGTACCGTGAGGAGGGTCTTAGATATAGTCTTGGGGACACAGCAATTGGATTATGAAGGGCTATGCACACTCTTTTGTGAAGTGGAGGCAAC
>NC_090753.1:20719113-20733562 GCF_036898095.1 Palaemon carinicauda
GCATGAACTATGTTAGTGCTTCCTGCCCCCTACAGGGAAGAGTTGAACTAGATTCTGGAAAAAGTATCAAGGAGTACATATTACCTATGGATGACAAAATGACAAGCCTGTATAGTAGTCTCACCCTATACATTATGAAGCAAAGTTTGTATAAGAGTCACCAATGTCCGTATGAATTACTGACATCTCCCCCAGTGTGTTTACTCTTATTAAAGTATCGGACAACAGTTGTATCTGTATAGGAACAAATTTTTCATCTCCACCATCACCCCTTAGGGCACAACATTAATCCTTCCTAAGGAAGGGTTAAAGCGAGTGAATGTTTGCTTGAAGTGAGGAACAATCTTAAAAGATATTCCATGTTAAAATCATCCATATTTTAAACTTGATGCTCCATGTATTTCTAATAAATGAGTGTGGGCGAGTAAGACGCAAAGTTCACTAAGAACTATTTTATTGAAAATTAATAAACCTATAGATCACTCAACATTTATGAAATTTATAAAATGTGGATGATATCCATAAAAGCATAAAGAAAACAGTAAACAGAAAAAAATTTTTCGTGTAAGAAAGGAAACAGATTTGCTACTTTAATCGAATTATCAATAATGTTGATACAGTCTGTATTACTGTTTATTCACACTAGCATAAAAAACGCTTGGCAAATGTGTCCGTATTATGCTTATTTCACCTAAGTCAATGGAACAGTTCGTAAGGACACGTTAGTGGCCTATCACTCAGTGTGTAGTAACAGTCTGTGACTACAGATCCACCCTTAATTAATCGTCCCAAATTAATTTCACTGTTCCTCGCAGATTTAAACAGCAGGTTTAAGAATTCTACCTGCTGCTACCACAGACCTCTTGAGTTGGTCCACTTGCTTCGCATAGTGCATAAAGAACACCTTGGATGACTACCAGCCGGTGTACGAACGAAGATATTCAAAGTCCATATAATTAAAGAAATTTATGGAAGAGGCAACTTTCCTCGGATCATGACTTGCGGGTGTACTGTCTGGATCCGCTCTACAAATAAAATAGGTGAGTTTCGCCCTTAGTTGTTTCAGAGATAAATTTGAACCCAAGGTTTCTCCTCTGAATAGATGTCCTCCCTTAAAGTCTGAAGTTCTATGAAGATAGACCTTTAGGCACTCCACTGGACATAGAGATGCATCTTCCTTCAGAGGGCAGATTCTCTAAGGACCCCACCTGTTGGTGGGTAGCTCGTTCTTGGTAAGAAACATTGGGTCTGGAAATAGATTCAGTTCTCCCTCCAAGAACTGGACCTGGCATTCCTCTCTAGAGAGAGCCACTTTTTCACTAACTCTGACCCCCAAAGCAAGTGCAAACAGAAATATGACTTTTTGAGTCAAATCCTTCTAAGCGCACTACTCATTGTTCATTATTTAGGCGAAATGAAGAAACTTATCTAGTGACCATAACATGGGTCTTGGAGGCGCTGAAGGACTAAGCTTGGCACGGGCCTTCGGAATTCATTAACAATATCGTTAGAAAGGTCGACCTGAAAGGCATATAGTATCGGTCTCGTCAAGGTAGACTTGTACATTGATATTGTGTTGGCTGCTGAACCCTGCTCACGAAGGTGAATGAAGAATGATAAAAAGAAATCTGTCGAGATTTCTTTTGGTTTCTTCGCCTTGACAAAGGACACATTGTGTTCTGGTTTCCTCCAAAAAGTCCATACTGTCTCTTGATACCCCGAATCTTTTTCTCATCGCTAAGGAGAGAAAATCATGAGATGCAGGTTCCGGGTTTTCTATGATGAAGCGAAGACAGTCGACTTCTGTACTCGCTGAGACATGGTTGGATCCGGTAGCGGTACAAACTTCAGTCGTAGTTCCAATGCCAGAGGGAACCACACGCTGTATGGCCACTTGTGGGCCACTATTGCCGCTTTCCCTTTGAAGGATCTCAGTTTGTCGAGGACCTTCAAAAGGAGATTGTGCGGAGGAACAGGTAAATCCTGGACCATCTGTTCCAGTCTAGGGACATTGCGTCCACTGCCTCCGCTAGCGGATCCTCGTATGGGGACACATAACGATCTATTTTCTTGTTGTCTTTCGTCGCAAAGAGGTCTATCTGCAGTTCTGGGACTTGACTCAAGATGAAGGAGAACGATCCTGCGTCTAGGGACCATTCTGACTCTCTAGGTGTAAACCTGGATAGAGCGTCCGCTGTCACGTTGCGGAACCCTTGAATGTGAACTGCTGACAGGTCCCATTTCTTTCTTTCCGCCAAACGGAATATGGCCAACATCACTTGGTTGATTTGAGGTGACCTCGACCCGTGTCGATTCAGGCATCTCACTATCACCTCGCTGTCTAGAATCAATCTTATGTGGGTCGAGTGGCGAGGAGATACTTTTTTTAGTGTCAGAAGTACTGCCATGGCTTCTAGAAAGTTGATGTGAAATGACTTGAAAATATTGGACCAAGCTCCTTGGAGTCTCTTCCGGTGAGAGTGGCCTCCCCAGCCTAATTTTGAAGCATCTGTGTGGATAGTAACTGATGGGGGAGGAGGTTGAAGAAGTATTGATTTCTTCAGTTGCTTGGCTTTGGACCACGGCTTGAGAAGCGTTCGCAGTCGAGTCGGTAGTGGTCTCATTAGATCTCTTCGCGCGTTTGATGCGTGTTTTCTCCAGACTCCCGTTGCATCCATTAGCTCTGCTCCTAGCACTGGATCTGTTATCGAAGCAAACTGTAGAGAGCCCAGCACTCTCTCCTGTTCGCGTCTTGATATCCGTTTGGATTTCAATAGTCTCTTGACAGATCCTGCTATTTCTTTCCTCTTCTTCCCAAGAATGGAAAATCGATGTGACTCCAAATTCCAGTGGATTCCCAACCACTGAAATTTTTGAGCTGGAGAACGTCGAGACTTTTTGATGTTGATCTTGAATCCCAGATGTTCCAGGAACTGGATCACTATCTTAGAACCTTACATGCATTCTGTCCTGGATGCTGCCCACACCAGCCAGTCGTCCAAGTAGGCTACTACTCGGACCCCCTTTAGGCGTAATTGATGGACGGCTGCGTTCGCAAGCTTCGTGAAAATCATTGGGGCTATGTTTAGCCCGAAAGGCATGGTTCTGAAGGCGTAAAGTTATCAATGTAACTTGAAGCCTAGGTAGGAGGAGAGGTGACGATTAATTGGAACGTGCCAATAAGCGTCAGACAAGTCTACAGAAACAGCATATGCCCTTTTGAGCAGTAGGGTCCTTATGTGTTGAAGTGTGAGCATCCTGAACTTGTAGTTCACCATGAACTTGTTGAGTGGCGACAAGTCCAGAATGACTCTGAGTTTTCCTAAGTCCTTCTTTGGGACAAAAAACAGCCTTCCTTGGAACTTGATGGACTTAACTTTTCGGATTACTCTTTTCTCTAAGAGTTCTCGGACATATTCTTCCAGAACGGGGGTAGAGTGTTAGAAGAACTGAGGAAATTGAGGTGGAGGAATGCTCCAGCTCCTACCTAGTCCATTCTTTATTAGGCTGTGGGCCCAGGGATAAAAGGTCCAACGATCCTTAAATAGATGTACTCTCCCTCCTACTGGAAGCATCTCACTTCTGCTGTTGTGGACCAGAGGCCTTGCCTCCTTGACCACGTCCTCCCCTGAATCTCCTTCCCCTTGAAGGGTGTCTAGAAGAACCTCTGGCTGTTCCTCTAGCTTTTGAGCTAAAGGAAGAAGTTTGCTTTTCAAAAGCTGGGTTAAAAACCGGCGACTGTGTCGCCACTTGTTAAGGTACCAACTTACGTGGTTGGAGGTTGTGCCTCTATCTGATGCCCCGCGGTCGCAGAAAGTTGCTGTTGTTGCTGTCAGTATGGCTTAGCCAGCCGAGAGGATAGCCTAGGCCTTTTTGTCTTCTTCTTGGGTTGGGACCCTTATCCGGAGAAGACTTTCTCTTAGGATTTATGCCCCACTTTTGGAGAAGGTTCCTATTCTCTTTAAACTCTTTAACCACTTCATTGGGAAAGAGGTCTTTACCACAGATGCAAGAGGAGATCAGCTTCATCGGTTCGTGCCTCACTGCAGTTGAGGCGAACACGAACTCTCTACAGGCTCTCCTAGCTTTAATAAAGCTAGAGAGATCCTTCGTAACTGTGGCCAGATGGGTTTTGGCCAATACCATAAACATGTCCTGGTTCTTGGGGTCACTTGCCTTCGTTTCTAAAGTCGTTTGCAACAACATCGATGCCGCAAGTCTTTCTTTCGTCTCTTGCTCTCTGCGCAAGAGAAACTTCGACAGCTTTGGAAGTTCCTCACCAAACTGATGTTCGGCAATATCAGCTTCCAAGTTCCCAACTGAGAAGGTAAGGTGGACGTCCTTCCAGTCTTTTTGTTCCAAGGGTAAGGTCAGGGATAAGGGCTTGCATTCCTCCAAAGAGGGGTATGGTTTCCCTGCCTCCGCCGCCATCAAGGCTGCCTTATATCACTTTTCCATGAAGGGAACGGCTCTGGTTGGGGAGGCTACAAAGGAGGGAAGCTTCTTACTAAAGGCTGGCACCTTTGAGTTCGTGAAGCCCCTCTCTTTCATCGAGCTCGCTAGTAACGCCTGTGCTTTACTATGGTCAAGAACTATGACCTCCATCGGCTCCGTCTCCTCCTTTGAGGCTGGGTCCTTCCTAAGACGGACATAGCAGTCCTGGTAAGAGTCTTTGTTGGGCCAAAATTCCACATTTTCCAGGGGAATTGAGCCCAACTTCTGCGATATAACAATCTTCCCGGTTGTCATTGGCACGTGCTCGGCATACCTCCAAGGATTGGTATCCGAGCACAAAAGAAGATCATTCACGTTGAGTCGCTTCTAGGGCCCACGTGATGCTTCAAGTCTACATATCTCCAGTTTCATCGCAGCTTCCTTTTCATCATTCTTCTTTTGTATTTGTTGAATCATCTCAACAATAGAAGAAAGAGTCCTTCCCAGATCACCTGGGATAGCAGACGATGTAGAGGGAACAGGTTCTGGGGCCGGAACCAATGTAACAGACACCTCGTTGATTTCTTCCTCTTCTATTTCTGGAGCCTGGGTCAGCTCCTCCTCCTGACCTTCTCCCAGAAGGTCCTTCTCTGTATAATCCGACACTTCTGAAATCCTATCGTCCAATTCGATGACTTGAAGGGCGGCCGAGACTTCAGAATCTACCGGATTCTGGAGAGTTGGTATCTCCTCCTGAGGCTGAGGAATGACTGCATCAGCCGATGCCTTAGGGAAAAGGTAGGCCCTCATCTTCTCGTTTGGAAGGTAGTGGCCTGAAGTGTTTTTTCTGAAAACCCCTCACCCAGGTTCGCTACTTCTCCCTAGCAGCATCCCTAGACTTCGCCGACTTAGGGGTGTCAAATGCCTCGGTAATCAGGTTAGAACATATGGTACATACCTGAGGGTCCCAATACCGGAGATCACCTTTGGAGGCTGTGCATGTTGCGTGCCTCCTGCATAACTCATCTCCACAGAAGTTCTTGCTGCGGACATTGCAGAACATACTCCCGCACTTCAGATGGTCCTCGTGTAAAGAGAAGAAAATCCATGAGTATCAAGTGAAGGCTTTTCATTTATTATTAATACATGTAGCTTATACAGTAAAGCTAGAAAGGAAAGAAGGAAAGACACATATTTGTATTTCCTGCCCAGCCAATTTCTGTAACATCCCAAGATATTAAAACTAAGGTTAATTCTTATTCGAGAATACCTTATATATTTTCCTAAGCGGTAAGTTAAGGTGTAGCTCACACCTTGAAATCAAGTTTTAATATACAGGATAGAATGAATACAGAAAGAATTCACTTTCTATATATTGTACGGTCTCAACATGACAAATTCGTAGATAATTTGTGTTTCTCCTAACTATACAATCCTTAGCTATTTACACGGAGTAATTACTTTGGCGTAGCTGAATGACGAGCCATGAGAATTTTAACGAGGGTTTACTACCCCTCCGCTAGTTAGCGGGGGGTAGGGAGGGGTAGCTTGCTACCCCTCCCCCTCACACACACCGGTGAAAGGCTCACTTTACTTAGAGGTAGGACTTATCTTGGGGGACAGGGCTGGCGGGCAAATATGTGTAAATAGTTAAGGTTTGTATAGTTAGGAAAAATACAAATTATCTACGAATTTGTCATTTGTTATGTAACTGAAATACAAACCACGCTATTTACATGGGGTGAATTAACCCTTAGGAAGGGTGGTAAATCCCGGCCATACTGGCTTTGGCTTGCCCGGGGATTCCATATTTGAGTGATTAAGTACTCGGACGATAGGGAATCCCTGCTCCTCGCTAGCGGTTGTGAAACTGCCGCGGCCTATGTAAGTTGTGTGCGAAGGTGAAAAGTGACTTGTCCTAGGCAGTTGACCTGGAGTTACTCAGAAGGAAATCTAGGCTAGGACTCTCCCAATACCACCTCGTCAGGGTATGGGGACATGACAGCATTACACCTAATACTAGGAACACAAGGAAGCATGGTCTACCTGCAGTGGTTTGAGGTCAGCTGTGCAGAGAACCCAGGATGCTGCTTTCTCCAAGGGAGGAGAGGATGAAGAAAAGAATAAGGGCCAGACAGATCTTTTCATTCATGCAGACTAACACCAGGTAACAATGCCCCCAACCTTCTGCTACTTGTCCATTAAGGAGCCTGAGATTTAGACCAGCTGTTGTGCAGCCACCACAGGGCCGATAGAAACGTATCAAGCCTCCTGTGGGTCATGTCTTGCAGGTAAGGGGCTGAGAAGATGGACTGATGCTTCAACACCCCCGCTTGAAGGACCTGTGTCACTGAATGATGCTCCATGAAGGGCAGGGACGTACCTACGCCCATGACATCATGGGCTCTAGGGCGATGCGACGGAGAAGGGTCAGGATTCAAGGCCGGGTGTAACACCCTACGAATCCGGGCTGAGATGGTATTCCTGGTTCTTCGTTTTCCCAGGGTCCACGAACGAGGCTTGAGCCTGGGGACGAACTGCAGCTGTTCTCTAAAGACGCCACCTCATACTCCCTACCGGCAAGGTAGGAGATGGTCTGGGTCATCTGCTACAGGACGGAGACTCGAAACCTGGAAAGAGTCGAACCGCGGGTCCGGCACTCCCAGGTTCTGTCTTGGCAACAAAACTCAGGGACAAACCTGAACGTTGCCTCCCGATATCCCCCTGAATGGGCGAAGTCGTATGAGAGACCATGTGACTCGCTTGGCCGAGGATAAGGCTAGCAAGAACACTGTCTACCCAGTAAGGTGGTGATCTGGGGCCTTACGTAGTGGTTCGTCGGGAGGTCTCTTTAGAGACTTGAGGACTCGAACCACGTTCCAAGGAGGAGGTCTCACCTTCGACTGAGGGCAGGAGAGGACATGGCTTCGTATGCGGAGAGAGAGTTCCAGCGAGGGAGAAATGTCTATCCCTTGAGCCTGGAGCAAGATCTAAGGCTGAGAGATAGCCTTTCACAGCCGAAACTGAAAGGCACATTTCTTCCCGCAATCCCACGAGGAGCTCCGCTATTGCTGGAAGCAGCATCGTGTGGAGGGATACCCTCTCCACGACACCGACCACAGTAACCCGCCCCTTCGCCGGGGAGACTACTGCGGAAGACTTGTGCAGGTGTCCAGACCTCCTTTTCGCAACTTGTTGCGAAAAACCTCTCTCTTCGAGGAGATGCTGGATAGTCTCCCGGTGGGAAGTTGAAGCAAAGCTACGACTTTGTGGAGGATGTTGGCAAGTGGTTGTGTGAGTAACCCGTGATATGGGGGGGGTTCCCTCGGAGGCTCCGTAAGGAGTTACAGAGGGACTAGTGAGCCAACTGCAAGAGGCCCTAGCGGAGCTATGGAGGTCATTGAGAGACTGACCGATACTCTGGTCTTGTAGAGTACTCTCCTCATCAGCCAGAACGGGGGAGGGTGAACAAATAGAAGTTGTCCCACCGTTGCTGGAAGGCATCTTACCAGAGGGCCTTGGGGTCCAGGACCGGGAAGCAGTATAGCGTGAGCTTGTAGTTCAGTGCTGTAGCGAACCGGTCCACAGAGGGGAGCCCCACCGAGTCAGGACTTTGTAGGCTACTTGAGGATCCAAAGACCACTCGGTATGTGGTGTCTGTGTCGCACTGCTCAGACTGTTGGCGAGCCCATTCCTTTGCCTGGAATCAAGCGAGCTGCTAAGGTGATCGAGGGGAACTCGGGCCATCTCGGTATCTCTACAGCAGGATGGGATGGCTGTACTGAAAAGTACCTCCCTGTCTGAGCATGTAAGCCATCACTGTGGTGTTGTTGATCCTCACAACCACAGAGTAGTCCACCAGGCTTGGTGGAGCTACTGAAGTGCCAGAAACACGGTTTCCATCTCTAGTAGGTCTAGAAAAGGTACTTCCTGGTTCTGACCACAGGCCTGAGGTCCCGCGGTTCAGAACGTACCCCCCCCCTCCCTTTCTTTGACGCGTCTGAAAACAGCATCAAGTTTTGGGGGAGAACGAGAAGGTCCACTCCCTATTGTAGATTCCCATCTGCTTCCCACCACCGGGGGTCCGTCTGTTTCGGTTGTCCCCTAGGGATCCAGGCGTCCGGGGAGTCGTGTCCCTGACTCCACCGCGCCCTGAGCCGCCACTGGAGAGAACTCACCCTGAGGCGACTGTTGGAAACCAGATGGGCCAGGGAGGAGAGATGTAACCATATTTGGGTTGGAGGTTCTTCTCGTGTGGGGAAAGGTCTCGCGACCTTCCTCCGCCTTGCTATCCTGTCGTCTGAAGGGAAGGCTTCGGGAGATTGGTGTCTAAGACCATGCCTAGGTATACCAGACTCTGAGAGGGCTGCGGGGAGGACTCCTCGAGGACCACCATGATCCTTAGAACTTGGCAAAGTCCGAGGAACTTGTCCCGATGGCGAAGAAGGGATCAGCCAGTCACTCAGGAAACGGAGGGGACGGATGCCGATCTTGTGAGCCCATGAAGAGATCAGAGTGGAAGCTTCGGCGAACAGTTGAGGTGCCGTGGAGAGACCGAAGCACAGCACCTTGAACTGGTATATCCGCCTTCCAGGCAAACTCCAAAGTACTTCCTTGAAGACGGGTGGATCGGGATCGGAAGTGCGTGTCCTACCGGACCAGTGTACACATGAAGTCTTGTGGTCTCACCGCAAGACTGACCGCGTCTGCCGTCGCCATGCTGAACGGACACTGTTTGACAACCCTGTTCAGAGTCGAGAAGTCGATGACCGGTTCCAGCCTCCAGACGCTTTCTCCCAGGGAGGAGACGATCAAGGAAGCCTCAGGACCCGTTGGCCACCTCTTGGAGGGAGCGCATCTTCAATATGGACTGGACTTCTGCCCGGAGGGCCCGTCCCCTCACCGATCCCTACCCAGGGAGGAGGGAGGCGCTCGATACCGACCGGAACTATTGAAGGAGGCAAGCTCAGAGAGCTGGCCCTCGGCCTTGTCTCTGGCGCTCTTCATTCCCTGAGACCAGGGCCAGCTGCACCAGCCCAAAGGAGTCCTTGGGTGGCGTAGATTCGGTCTGGGACCGTATCTTTCCCTTTACGAAGAGGAATCTTTAGATCTGGGGTCCCCTTGAGGTGTCTCCTGAGGGTCACGACCTGCCAGAACGCGGGTTCCAACCCCTGGAGCTTCTCCTCCTGATGTACTGGCAGCGAGGTCTCCCGTCCCCTGAGGCTCTTCCCGGGGAGACTCATAGACATGCTCCAAGGGTCCATCTGGTTCCTGTCGGGTCCTTGCGGAAGACTGGTCCTTCGGTTCCTTCCTAGGAGGGAAAGAGGACTCCAGCAATGAAGGATGTAAGGCTTTCGCCCCCTCCGCACGAGAAAATGTCTCAGGAAGAGGCGGGGATTCCCCTTATGGTGTAATGGGGGAGAGGACCGGATGTTACGACCCTCCTGGGGATGGGTAATGCTCATCCGCAGGGGAGGGGGGAAGAAGTCTGAGGAGGGCTCATCGCCTGCGTAAGGACTCGGGAAGGGACAGGATAGTCATTGGAAAAGATACCATGTCAGGGATTCCTCTCTCCCTCTTCAGGGGGAGACGAAATTGCTACTGATTAGTGACCCCAGTCAGAAGGCACAGGCTCATTGCCTGAATAAGCGCTCTGACAACGGCGTCGCACCAGGGTTGCCGACTGACCGTCGCGCTAACAGGTAGTCCCTCAGGGGGGAAGAGGATCGTTTGATCCCTTGGAGGAGTTGACACATGAGGGTTCGCCCGTAGAGAATCTGCAATGAAGAGAGAAGAGACCTTTGATCTGTCCGGAAACCTCCCCCCTTCCGGAGACGGCGCTGCTCTGCGCTGCGGGGAGGGAAACGCGAAGGTGGCCTGACCACCACAATCCCTAATGTAATTAGGGTGCGATCGTGTTGGAGAACGGTGCGCCGATCACGCAGGTGATCGCGCGAAAAGTACAGATCTGGGCAGGATAACCACGCTCGCACGCATGCGAACCCGCGTGAGCGTGGGCGTATCGGCGATCGCGCGGGGGGAATGATCGGTGCCCGAGTGGACGATCCCCGCGCTTCCGTACATATGAAGGTTGTCGGCGCTTGCGTGCGAAAGAAGATCGTGGGCTATTGCGTGGGAAACCATCTCATGCACGGACGATCTCGGCGACAGAAGATCGCTGGTGCTTGCGTGCCATCGGCGATTGCACGTGGGAAACCATCCCAGGCACGGAAGAAATAACGCGGACGATCTTCGGCGCCTACGCGTGTACGTAGATCGTCGGCGCACGTACAATCTCCGGCTATGTAAGATGATCGTCGGCGACTCACGCGAGCACGGACGATCTTCGGCGCTCACGCATGTGCGAAGATCGTCGGCACTCGCGCGCGAGAGAAGATAGTCGGCGATCGCGTGCGGGAAACCCACGGTGCCCGCGCGCGGACGATTTACAACGATTGCGCGCAGTTTCCCGCGCGCGGACGATCCGTGATGATCGCGCACGGGCAACCATCCCACGCATGGACAAGGGGAAAACCGCCCGAGGACGAGCGGAAAACCACGCGCGGATGATCCATGATGATCGCGTTTCCCAGTCACTAATCACCGAAATGTAGAATTGACTAAAGTTACGAGAGCCAGAGGGATCTGCGAAAGAAGGCTCCGAGACCCTGAAGGGTCAGGAAAAAGAGAAACCGAAGTTTCCCTGTCACTATATACCGAAGTGTTAGTGATTGAACAGCAAGCTGTTTCAACAGGAACAATCCTCCGAAGAGGAGTCTCTATGAGTGGCCTCTCTCACGAACGAGAGAGGTGAGAGGTGAGCACTTCATAGAAGAGACTGGTGATGGAGCCCCCAATGGCCGTGAGATCAGCTGATGTAAACAGGAACAATCCTCCGGAGAGGAGTCTCTGTGAGTCTCCTCTCACGCGAACGGGAGGAGACACTTCGTAAAAGAGACAAAAGGAGCAATCCTCCGAAGAGGAGCCCTTAGAGCAGCCTCCCTCGCGAACGAGAGAGGTCAAGACTGATCTTGCAACTGCTCAGCTCCTTGAGCGTAGCTACAGAAGCGACCGCTCCGCCCAGAGAGCATAGTCGTTAGTACCATGGTCTGGCCTTGCAACTGTTCAGCCCCTTGAGCAAGTCACAAGGGCGGTCGCTCAGCCCCAAGAGCATAACCGCCTATGGACCAGGAAAAGGTAAGAAGGGAAGTTAACTAACTTCCCTGGAGGCGAACCTCCTTATCGTTCTAAGATGCACTGAAGAGCTGACAGTAGTCACGGGGGAACTTCTAAGAGAAGGGAACGCCCCTGACGATGTCCTAGAGAGACGGCGGCGACAGCAGACTCCCCAGGCATAAACAGGACAGCTCTGCTTCGAGGGCACATTACAGGCACGAAGAAACAGCATCGTAAACTGATATAAAAGTGAATAATTATTTAACAGAAATTCCCCCAGGTGAAACTCAGAAGAGAAACCCCAAGGGAAAGTAAAACGAAAGAACGAAGGTAGGTATGCGCCTTCCTCCCCCACTGACATGCACGGGTGAGGGGGAGGGATGAAAAACTTAACAAGAACAGAAATTATAACATTATAATTATGGAATTGACTTTGAATGTCCAAGGATCACAGACCCCCGAAGTGATGTGTTCCCCGAGCTGAAAAGTTAAAAATACAATAATATTCATAAAATTAATTGAGACAAATAAAACGAGATGGCGGCTCAGCCCAAGAAGCTATCGTAGCCGAAGTACGGAGTAAGAGGTGAACGACCTCGAGAGAGGGGCTGTACTCCACGAAGGCAACCATGGTGGCCTAGGAGTGAACAGCCGTGACCAAGAAGAGAATCGTGGTGGCCTAGGCAAAGCCGGCGATCACTCTCGTAGACGTACACAACACACACCGCACAACACTGAAAGCAAAGGAAACTTACTATTTTCTATACACAAGAATATATATAAACATCAATAATGTTTAAATATATTAAGTATAGGAAACGGTAAGTTAAAAAGACAAAACAATAATGGCCGTCAAGTGAGGATGGGAGCGGAGACATCCGATCGCCATCCCAGCCAAAAGTAAAGTGAGTCTTTTACCGGTGTGTGTGTGAGGGGGGAGGGGTAGCGAGCTACCCCTTCCTATGCCCCGCTAACTAGCGGAGGGGTAGTAAACCCTCGTTAAAATTCTTATGGCTCGTCATTCAGCTACGCCGAAGTAATTACCCCGTGTAAATAGCTAAGGTTTGTATTTCAGTTACGGAACAGAAAAGGTTGTACAAGATAACATTAAGTATGTTGGAAGAACTTTAGTGTTACAACAAACTTTGTACTGTAGTTTTATTAATGCAGTGTGTACTACACCACAAATATAGTAACTACTGTCCCATGCTGTCGTGCCGGCCGGCATTTACCCCTGTATAGTTCAAAGGTATGCTACCTTTAACTAATAGGCGGCAGGTCACTGGCTCGCAAATGTGTGCCGGCCGGCAGTAATTGCCGGCCGGCAACTGAAAACAAAAGCAACCGGCTGCCGGCAGCTAATCGTAGTGGCCGGCAGATCTTGGGATGTGTTTCTATTGCCGGCAGGCAAAGGTAGCGATACCCATGCCGGCCAGCAGTGACTACGAACCAGAGAACCTCCACCTACCTAGCTGCCGGCCGTTTAAGCCGGCAGCCGGGCTAGGAGTACAATACACTAGCAAGAAAAACAGTATGGATGTAAGGTTATAAGGCAGCATTGCCATACAACCTTCCATCCAGAAAGAGTGAACATATGGAAGGGGAGAATGTAGCATTCAGGCTTCCTATAAATCCATAGCCTGCCGGGGTCTACCAGCAGACACAGAAGAAAGACCAAGGGAGGTCTGGGGCCGGCAGAGAGCTGAGCCGGTCCCCCATCCTAACCTATACTAGGTACAGAAGTAGGACTGGGGCCAAGAGATGTGATGGCTAGGCCAACACTAAGAAAGAGAGGGGGAAGGGATAAGGGTCCTGTAAACTTCGTTTAGTATGAGACACACCCAGCAGTTAGGAAACCTCATCCTAACCTAGAGTTTGTCTATTAGGGAGGAAGGTTGGCAATACTTGCTATCCTCCTCCATACCAAAACAAAGTTAGGTGTAGTTATTTCGCCAGGCAACGGAGAAAACTCATTCTCCAGCCCGAGAATAACAACACAGGACAGTCTGCTAGACCACTAGTAGAAGGAATCATCTCGTACAGAATCCTTCAGATGTGGGCTAGGGAAGAAAAGCCTCCTGTGTTTGCACCTAACCTAGCAAAGGAAACTCATTCTCTATGCTAGGAAGACGCAGACCAGAGACTAGAAACTCTGATGTTCTGCCCCAAACCCAAAAACCAGTCACTCTGGTTACCAGGTCAGGACAGACATATCCTAGTATAGTTATACCAGAATATTATTCAGATAGAACCACTAGGACTAAGCCTAAGGCTTACTCAGAGGGAGAAATGGATTGAACTTAGTCTCCGGAGGAGAAAAGAACAACCGGGGATGTGTGCAAAAGTATACTAAAGCCCCATAAGCTACTATCCTAGATGCAGTGAGAATCGATTACCTAAATCACCGAAACTCTCTCGTATACAATCTTAGAGAAGAAAATTCAACAATATCTTACATGTATAAAACATTTGCCTATAGCTTCAATAACATAACACTCAGAAAACTTATATCATGCATGAAAGTACTAGAGCCAGATGCCTAGGCAAGATCGGTTACCTAAATCCCCGAACTGAAAACTAACGGCATCATATAAGAATTCCTAGAGGAGCTAAATAGCTAGATTTATTAAAGCATAATAACCGGGAACGTCACTCTGGCTAACTAAATGACCCATGCATAGCGAGCGACAGCATCCAGGATGCCTCCGGTAGGCAACAGCTCTTGTTTACGTTAATATCACTCTTGATTTAATTCAAAACGACAAGAGCTTATATTTATACCAAGTAAAGATAATACTCAACTTTCCAGAGGCAGAAGAGGCCGGAGAAAGCATCATAA
>NC_090753.1:20734062-20739062 GCF_036898095.1 Palaemon carinicauda
ATCAACGCTAAGGAAAAAGTTTATTTAGATTCAGCATTTGTATATGCAAAATGACATAAATTCATTTGTATATATATATATATATATATATATATATATATATATATATATATATATATATATATATATATATATATATATATATATATATCATATCCTTGTATGGAAAATATGTGTTTTATATGTCAGGGTTAATGATTCTAGAATCATAAGGTAATGTGTTTGACAGTATATTTCCATCTCAGTGGAGAATTCCGCAAAACCTAAAAATTCAGCTTGTTGATAGAGCAAGAACGCATCTAGCTTGCGAGGGTTAGTCAATACCATTTGAATGATCAGTAGACAAGGTACTCACTTGAGAGTATCGCCTGTACACATTGTATTCACGAACCTTTTTGTAATAAAGTAGAAAAAAAAATGTTCCAATGTCTCATTATCCGTTGGACAAAGGACATATTTGTGTCAAGTGTACAAATACGTCTGTTTGTATATGCTGTCAGCGAAGTTGTTCTTTAAGCCGGTATAATAAAAGTTCAAGAAGCCTATATACACAAGGACTAACATAGCACACACTGCTGCAGCGGTAGATGAAAACGAAGGAACATTGGTTATAGTGATGCCGATGAAGAATATAGACGAGAAAAAAGAACGCCGTACTTAGAAATAGGTTAGATAACCTAGCAGATTTGATGAACAGATTCTTGGTTGAACGACAAGAGAAGTGGCGTGTAACCACAGCATATCCAACGTACCTAACCGAAGTTCAATCCCACACAAGTGAGAGTACACATGCAATGCCGAGTGAAAATACGTTAAACGTCATAGTTTGAAAACTGCCAGAACTCCTGGCAAGTGATAAGCATTTTGATGATCAATGGCCTAATGAAGGCTTTCAATCGATCAAAGTGTTTTTGAGAGACTTTGAAGTAGCTACATATGGGTGGTCAGAAAGAGAAAAAGCAATTCAAGTAATTAGATTGCTGAAAAATGCTCCAGCAATGGAGTAATGTGTTGGCCACAAAACAGTTTAATAAGTTATACTGAAAAAAACGACGTTCAATTGATAAATATGCCTTACCTGATAAGAGAAATGGGGACATAAAAGAAAATTACAAACTCAAAATTCGGAATGGTGGATCCGTTCTTAGTTTCGGAACTCCCATTTTTCTGGATTGTGATTCGTTTGCTACCCAAAGACCCAATCTCCCAGAAGGTGATATAAAGGTATTTGCCCTTGAATATATTTGCCGATTAGTAAACCAATATTTATGTGGTTATTTGTTCGATGGACAATCACTCGTTAGCAGACGTAGTGATGGTGATAAAAGATATTCTAGACCGCTTGCCAGAAGAAAAATGACTGAGAATAACTGCCCCAATTCGGGGATGGAGGCAGCCATGAGAGGCACTCACCAACCGCCAAAACGGGAGAGGGGGAGAATGCAGTCAGCAGGTGAGAGGAGTCTTCAGTTGTTGGTATTATGGGGAGAGAGGAACACTGTGGAGGATCAATTTTTTTTTATTTCTTATTTTTTGCCAAATCCAGAGAGAGAGAGAGAGAGAGAGAGAGAGAGAGATGAGAGAGAGAGGAGAGAGTGAGAGAGAGAGAGAGAGATTGGGTCGGCGAGCGAAAGATAGTTAGTGTATTGATTGTTTGCTGTGAGAAAGACTGTTGGTATAAATGAGGTTGTTGGCTTACCTTTCGCTAGGTTAGGACAGTAGTAAATGTTTCCGAGCGAATTCTTTTTTATTTGGTTGCTGCTAGAGGCGGTTATGTGTGAATGCTGGATTTACTTAATTGATTCGACCAGCGTGGAAGTGATTAATTATTTTTTTGAGTAAGTACTGTTTTGTTTATATCTGATTGTCATGATTGTGAATGATAGGAACAGTTTATTGTTTATCTTTGATTATAGTGCAATAGTTTATTTAGTTAAGAGTGTTCGTAAGTGGTTTTCTTTTTTTTTTCATTGGCAGGCCGTCATTCCTCCTTTGGAGAGACTAAATTTTTTTGAAAGTGGATTTATTGTTGCTGACCAGGCCTGTATTAGAGGATTGTATTTAGACTTTGCTATTAGATTGCTCAACTGTTAACGACCTGGATAATGATAAGAAAGTAGATACGGCTACAGTGAATTATATCATTGTTGATGACCCGGACCAAATGAAATTCCGATTGCTGATGATGATGATGATGATAATGATGATGATGATGATGATGAAAATAATAATAATAACCACGATCCTAATCAGGGAAGCAGTTGTTGCAAATTGCCACCAGTGAACTGTTGACCACAATGCTGTGATAGTGGGCTGCAAAAGACAGTTGGCAGTGAATGGAGGACTGTGTTGGTGTCCATAGACTATATATATGTTTTTGTGTTTTGAAGTTTGGGTTATGGTAAATTTAAGTTAAGTTTTGTTAGTGTTTATTTTTAAGCTTTATTTATTTTGAGGGTTTATTATATTGTGGATGGTTTTCGTTTAAGCGTTTAGTATTAAGAAACATAGTATTAAGGTTATGTTTTGTTTTTGTTTCCCTTCAGTCTAAGAGTTCCGTTTATGATGACGTAAGGGGAAAGTTTGTGCAGAGGAGATATTTGTCAGTTAGTGTGATCAAGGGTGTGCGGGTTGTTATTGCGACATTCCGCTACAGCACCAACAAGTGGAGTACCCAACCGAAGGTTCCTCCGACTGTTACACAATGTCAAGCCTACGGTCATCTATCTCAAGAGTGCACAGCCAAAAACGTCGAGGGCATGCGGGCTATGGCACACGCAAACCGTCCCCCGCGTAACATCCGAGGAAAAGGAAATAGAGGAAAAGGGAGACGAGGGAGATCGATACTTCCCACCCCCTGCCAACGCATGCCATCAGAAGCACCAGCCAAGGCAGCTGTGGGAGTGACTACGACAGACATGGTAGAGCAGTGACTGGGATCTCCATCGGTACCCCCGACCTCACCCACACAGCACTGGGGAAAGGACCAGGGGGCTGTGGCATTGCAAGCGAGGTCGTTGGCATGTATCCCATATATCCTAGGGGACGACTACGAATATTAGCAGTCAGGATTGACCTACCAGATACGTCCATTCCAGCACTGATCGACACAGGAACAAGCTTTTCACTGATTGAACAAAGATTCTGCTCAAACCCACGACAGTCAGCGGCATCCATCATCCTCGACACACTAGGAGGATATAAACTACACGTAAGCCATACAACTATCCTCAACTTTAAGGTGGGATCTGTAAAGTATATACATGATTTTTTTCTCTTGCCCACCTTGGTAATTCCAGGAATCAACCCTATATCAGGAATTGAATTTATCAGTAGTAAAAGAATATTAATTTTTGTATTGAACCTATATCAGGGATTGATTTTATCAGTAGTAACAAAATATTCATTTTTTGGGAAAAAGATACAATGACAGTAAAAGCAAGTGGGTGCATTTTGCCAAAAGAAATTCATGAGAGAGTAAGTGCTTGCGTGGGCACAGAGAGACGATTAAGTAAGTTAACAGCTGTACCTGCAAGAGGAGAAGTGCTGTCTCCCCAGACACTTACGAGCATATCAGTGACCCCGTGTCAGCCTCTTCCGGAAGGAACCAAGGTTGTTGTTAAACCCCATGAATATTTGGGCACACGTAGTGTAAGAGGGCTTGTTGATATAACGATAGTTACATTGTCAAATAATTTTATTATGCATACGCGAAAATTATGTCTGCCAGAATATCAACCTGCAGTGAGTGGCATTGTTAACAATTATTCCGATGTAATTGCAATTTGAAACAAGTCAACCAAGAGGAATGATCAATTTCCCTTAAGCATTGAAACTGGGCAGGCGGAGCTGATCTGGTCAAAGCCTTATGAGGTACCCATTTATTTCCAGGAAGAGATAGAAAGGGAAATTAGTAAGTTAACGGAACAAGGGATAATATAGGAGAGAAAATTCCCCTGGGCTTCTCCAATTGCAGCTGTTAGGAAAAAGGATGTATCGTTAAGATTGTGTTGATTATGATAAGTTGAATACAGTCACTGAGGATAATGCATTTCCATTGCCCTCGATTGAAGAATCACTTATGAAGGTACGATATAGTAAACATTTTACTACTATTAATTTAAATTTCGGATACTATCAAATCCCATTCAGGAAGACAGTAAATGTAAAACGGCTTTTATAATTTTCTTCCTTTCGGTGTTGAAAATTCTTCAAGACATCACTTTGGAGTATTGATGGCAGTTTTATATCCCTTAATTGGCCATAATGTTCTTGTTTATTTAGACGATATCATAATTACAGGGAAAACAGCTGAAGAACATAATGATATTATTCATAAAGTTTTACAAGGATATGCGACATAATGGTATGAAAATAAATCTGTCAAAGTGCAAATTTTTCTGTAAACGGGTTGAATATTCAGGTCACAGAAAAACCCCAGAAGGTATCCAACCCTACTCGAATAAAGTAGAAGCCATTAGAAATTTCCCCAAACGATGTACCCTAAGGAAGAAGCTTGGTTCCTTGGGGTCGTGGAGTATTACCATAAATTCAAAAGAGGTTTTGGTGAAATAGCGAGACCCTCTGATGCTTTAAAAAAAGAAAAAGTAATAAATTTTTGAGTGGGAGCAGAAAGGACCCTTAACCATTTGAAAGCTGCCTTAACTAGCAATGACTTACTCGCATATCCTAGATTTGATCACCTGTTTTTAGTGACAACAGATGCAAGTAGCTTGGCTATTGGTGGCGTAGTTTCAAAAGGAGATGATAAAGGTAGAGAGCGATCCATTTGTTATGCTTCCAGGGAAACAATAGGGTAGAAAAGAATTATAGTACATTCAATCGAAAGGCTTTGGCTAATCTTTGGGTTCTAGAGAGGCATCGGTTCTTTTTATTAGGTCTGTCGATTGAGTTGCAAAGAGATTAATATAAATGGGATTTATCACATAGAAGGTAAAACTAATAAGACAGCTTCTGTCCTCTCTAGAGGTGCAGTGACA
>NC_090753.1:20744062-20761562 GCF_036898095.1 Palaemon carinicauda
GGTGCCTAGGCTAAGTTGCTTATGGAGCCTTAGTATACTTTCTCTTACTCCCCGGTTGCTTTCTTTTCTTCGGAGAAGGTATGCAATCCCTTTCCCTCTGTTTAAGCCTTGGGCTTATCCCTAAGTGGTTTATCTGAATTAATTTTCGATAAAACTATACTGGGGTGTTACTGTACCTTCCTTTTCCAGTAAGTCTGGTTTCAGAGAGGGACAGAACAACAGAGTTTTTAGTCTGAGTCTGTGTTTGTCTGGCTTGGGGTAGAGTCTCCCTTGCTGACCTACACAGACATAGGAGGCTTAGCCTCCTTAGGTCACTACCGAAGGTTTCTGTACGAGATGATTCCTTCTTTTGTGATCTACCAGACTAGTCCTTGTTGCTGTTCTCGGGGGAGGATAAGATTCTTTCCCTGTGAGTAGCAACACCTTCCTTGCATTGGTTCTCTGCGAGCTGGCAAGTATTGCTGGCCTACCTCCTTGGATCTCCCTTAGGCTAAGATGAGTTTTCTTGGCTGCGGGTGATCCTTCACTAAAGCAAGGTTGGTAGGACACTCTTTTGTCCCTTCCCCCTCTATCTCCGTAATGGCCTAGCTATTACAGTACTGTACGTCATTTTACATCTGGACCTAGGATAGGTTAGGATGTGGAATTGACTCAGTCCCTTGCCGGCCGGCAGAGCTGCCGGCCGGCAAGGGTCTTCTACTTTGAGTGCTGCCCGGACCTCCCTTGGTCCCTCATCCATGCCTGCCTGTAGAGCCAGACAGCATTGGTCAGGAAGCCTGAATTAGATTCTCCCCTTCATTATTTGCACTCTTTCGGATTGCCGGGCTTGGAGGTAGTGTACGCTCTTATCCCGGCATCCATTCTGTTTTCTTCTAGTGCTGTACCTGACCCGGCTGCCGGCCTATGAGGCCGGCAGCCAGCCAGTTGTAGTTCTCTGTTTCTTTTGCTGCCGGCTGGCATCGGTTGTGTACCTTTGCCGGCCGGCTAATGTCAGCCGGGTACTACCTTGTGTAGTTGCCGGCCTGCAGTTATTGCCGGCCGACATTGGCTGTTGCCGCCGGCACATGCATTGGAACCAGCGTTCTGCCGCCTTATAGCTGTTAAGTAGTATACTTTAAAGCTAGTTATGGGGTGTGCTGGCCGGCACATAACCTCCTATACTGTACCAGTATTCTTCAGTATAACATATACTGCAAGAAGAAAACTATAGTATAAGTTTTGGTACAGCACTGTGTGTTCTAACACTTTTGTGTTGTCTTGCACAGCCCTTTGCTGTTGCCCTACAGATAAGAAAATGAGTTCTTTCTTGTGTATTATCCAGGATTTTAAAATCATTGCTTAGGTGTGAGCTCCACCTGTTTCCTCTGGAAACTTTGCATTGGTTATTCTAGAAGAGATTAACCATTCAATTTTATTATCTGGAAGGCTGCAACAATTGGTTGTGAAGGAAACACAAGTGTGTGTCTTTCCTTTCTGAATTGTTATGCTATACTATGCCTATCCAGTGATACATAGTTCACTTGATACTCATGGAAATTTCTTCTCTTTACAGGAGGACCCTCCGAAGTGAGGAAGTGTTTTCTGCAACGTCCGCAGCAAGAACTTCTGCGGACATGAGTTTTGTAGGAGACACGCAGCATGCGCTGTCTCCAAGGGTGATATCCAGTATTGGGACCCTCAGGTATGTACCGTGTGCACTAACCTGATTACTGAGGCCTTAGATTCCCCTAGGACGGCGGAATCAAGGGATATAGCAAGGGAGAAGCTTCGTACCTGGGTAAGGGGCTTCCAAAAAAACACTTCTGGACCTTATCTTCCAAGTGAGAAGATGAGGGCGTATCTTTTCCCTAGGGCATCAGCCGATGCAGTGATTCCCCAGCCTCAAGAGGAGATCCCCCAAGTTCAGATCCAGGTGGATGCTGAAGTCGCGGTCGCTATGCAAGACATCCAGGTGGATGACAGGATGTCTGACGTGGACGAGCGTCTGGATTAAGACCTCCTGGCAGAAGCCCAGGATGAAGTTCGAGCCCCAGACGTTGTAGAGGAAGAGGTCGACGAGGTGTCGACTACTCTGGTTCAGATCCCGGAGCCTATTTCCTCAACATCGACCGGTCTCCCAGCAGAGCTGGGACAGGCCCTCTCCTCCATTGTTGGAATGATCCAACAAATGCAGAAGGAGAATCAGGAGAAGGCGGCTGCAATGGAACTGCGGATGCAGAGCCTTGCAGAATCACATAGGCCACAGAAAAGGCTCAATGTGAAAGACCTTCCCTTGTGCTCAGATGCTAACCCATGGAGGTATGCTGAGCACATGCCGATGACAACTGGAAAGATCGTCATCTCGGATAAGTTGGGTTCAGTTCCCCTAGAGGAGGTGGAATTCTGGCATAGCAAGGCGTCATATCCGGACTGTTATGTCCGGCTGAAGAAGGAACCAGCTTCAAAGGAGGAGACAGAGCCGAAGGAGGTCATAGTGATGGACCATGCTAAGGCTCAAGCTCTGCTTTCATCCTCGATGAAAGAGAGGGGCTTCTCGAACTCAAAGGTAGCTGCATTGAGCAAGAAGCTCCCTTCCTTTGTGTCCTCTCCTGCTAGAGCCTTCCCCTTTTTACAGAAAGGGTTTGCGGCTGTACTAAAAGCAGTCGAGGCCGGCAAGCCTTGCCCCTCCCTGGAGGAGTGTAAGCCATTGTCGCTGGCCCTGCCTATGGACCACAAAGACTGGAAGAACGTCCATCTTACGTTCTCAGTTGGGAAGTTGGAGGCTGATATTGCCGGACGTCAGTTCGGCGAGGACCTCCCTAAGCTGTCTGACTTTCTTTTACGAAGAGAGTTCGAGAGAAAAGAAAGACTGGCTGCTTCAATGTCTCTTCAGACTACTCTTGAGATGATGGCAAGTGACCCCAAGGTCCATGAAATGTTCATGGTAGTGGCCAAAACTCATCTGGCCACAGTGACGAAGGATCTTTATGGCTTCGTCAAGGCGAGGAGAGCTTGTAGGGAGTTCGTGTTCACCTCGGCCACGGTGAAGCACGAGCCAAGGAAACTAATCTCCTCCAACATTTGGGGCAAAGACCTTTTCCCTACCGATTTGGTCAAAGAAGTTGTTGATAAGGCCACCTTGGAGAATAGAAACCTTCTCCAGAAATGGGGCCTGGCTATCAAAAGAAAGTCTTCCCCGGATGAGGGTCCTCAACCTAAGAGGAAGACTATGAGGACTAGGCTACCGTCTCGGCCAGCCAAGCCTCTTAGACAGCAACAGCAACTGCAATTGCCATTGCCTTCAGTGCCCCAGATGCTGGCACAAACCCCGACCACATTTCAATGGGTACCCCAGGCTGTGTCGACACAGTCCACACCATTCACCCCAACGTTCGAAGGGCAGTCTACTTCCTTTCGAGCAAAGCCTAGAGGAGCCGCCAGAGGCTCGTCTAGGCACCCCTCAAGGGGAAGGGGATTCGGGGGTGGTCGCGGTCAGGGAGGCAAGTCCTCAGGACGGCAGTCCAAGTGAGATGATGCCGGTAGGAGGGAGACTTCAGAATTTTCGGGATCGGTGGACCTTCGATCCCTGGGCCCACAGCCTATTCAAGAATGGACTGGGCTGGAGTTGGTACAGCACTCCACCCCCGTGCCCTCGATTTTTCCAACACTCCACCCCCGTTCTGGAGGAGTACGTTCAAGAACTGTTGGAGAAAAAAGTGATCCGAAGGGTGAAGTCCATCAAATTCCAAGAGAGGCTGTTTTGTGTTCCCAAGAAAGACTCGGAAAAGCTCAGAGTCATTCTGCACTTGTCGCCACTCAACAAGTTCATAGTGAATTGCAAATTCAAGATGCTAACACTGCAACACATAAGGACCTTACTGCCCAAGAGGGCCTATTCCGTCTCTATAGACTTGTCAGACGCCTATTGGCACGTTCCAATCAACCGTCGACTCTCCCCCTACCTAGGGTTCAGGCTACAACGAAGACTGTACGCCTTCAGAGCCATGCCATTCGGGCTAAATATAGCCCCAAGGGTTTTCATATAGCTTGCGAGCGTAGCTCTCAAACAATTACGCCTAAAGGGAATTCAGGTAGTAGCCTACCTGGACGACTGGCTGGTGTGGGCAGCATCCAAGACAGAATGCTTGCAAGCTTCCAGTCAAGTGATCCAGTTCCTAGAGTACCTAGGTTTCAAGATCAACAGAAAAAAAGTCTCGACTTTCTCCATCTCAAAGGTTCCAGTGGCTGGGAATCCACTGGGACCTAATGTCACACCGTTTCTCCATCCCGGCGAAGAAAAGGAAGGAGATAGCGGGTTCTGTCAAGAGACTTCTAGATTCCGAAAGGATATCAAGACTCGAACAGGAGAGGGTACTAGGCTCTCTCCAGTTTGCTTCGGTGACAGACCCAGTGCTAAGAGCACAGCTAAAGGATGCAACCGGAGTTTGGAGAAGTTATGCATCAAACGCGCGAAGAGATCTGAGAAGACCAGTTCCGCTTCGGCTACGTACTCTTCTCAGGCCTTGGTCCCAAGCCAGACATCTAAAGAAGTCGGTTCTTCTTCAGCCACCTCCCCCGTCGGTGACGATTCACTCAGACGCCTCGAAGGAGGGATGGGGAGGTCACTCGCATCGGAAAAAAAGTCCAGGGGACTTGGTCCAAGCTATTCAAGACCTTTCACATAAACTTTCTAGAAGCTATGGCAGTGCTCCTTACCTTAAAGAAAGTCTCCCCGCGTCACTCGATCCACATAAGACTGGTGATGGACAGCGAAGTAGTTGTGAGATGCTTGAATCGACAAGGATCGAGGTCACCACCTCTCAACCAGGTGATGTTGGCCATCTTGCGATTGGCTGAAAAGAAGAAGTGGTACCTGTCGGGAGTTCACCTTCAAGGAGTCCGCAATGTGACAGCGGACGCTCTATCCAGGTTAACACCGATAGAGTCGGAAGGGTCCTTAGACGCAGGATCATTCTCCTTCATTCTGAATCAAGTCCCAGAACTGCAGATAGACCTCTTTGCGACGAAAGACAACAAGAAGTTGCCCCTGTACGTGTCCCCGTACGAGGACCCCTTAGCGGAAGCAGTGGACGCGATGTCCCTCGACTGGAATAGATGGTCCAGGATTTATCTGTTCCCGCCTCACAACCTTCTGTTGAGGGTCCTCAACAAACTGAGATCCTTCAAGGGGGTAGCGGCAATAGTGGCCCACAAGTGGCCGAACAGTTTGTGGTTCCCCCTGGCATTGGAACTACAGCTGAAGTTTGTACCGCTACCAGATCCAGTTCTGACCCAGCGAGTCCAGAAGTCGACTGTCTACGCTTCATTACAGAAAACCCAGACCCTGCAGCTCATGATTTTCTCTCCCTAGCGGTGAGAAAGCGTTTCGGGATTTCGAAAGCCAGCATAGACTTCCTAGAGGAATATAAGTGCAAATCTACTAGAAGGCAATATGAGTCATCTTGGAGAAAATGGGTGGCCATTGTCAAGGCGAAGAACCCGCAGGAGATCTCGACAGACTTCTGCTTATCTTTCTTCATCCACCTCCATGGTCAAGGGTTGGCAGCTAACACGGTTTCAGCGTGTAAGTCTGCTTTGACAAGACCCATTCTATATGCCTTCCAGGTCAACCTAGGTAACGAGATCTTTAATAAAGTTCCGAAAGCCTGCGCTAGGCTCAGGCCTTCAGCACCTCCAAAGCCCATTTCATGGTCTTTAGACAAAGTTCTTCATTTCGCTTCGCTGTTGAACAATGAGGAGTGTGCGTTAAAGGATTTGACACAAAAAGTTATTTTCCTATTTGCACTCGCGTCCGGGGCCAGGGTTAGTGAGATCGTAGCCCTCTCGAGAGAGGCAGGTCGTGTTCAGTTCCTAGATGGGGGAGAACTGAACCTGTTTCCGGATCCTACGTTTCTCGCCAAGAATGAGTTACCCACCAGCAGATGGGGTCCCTGGAGAATCTGCCCTCTGGAAGAAGATGCATCTCTATGTCCAGTAGAAGGCCTAAAGGTCTATCTTCATAGAACTTCAGACTTCAAGGGTGGTCAACTATTCAGGGGAGAAACATCAGGCTCAAATTTATCTCTGAATCAACTCAGAGCGAAAATCACATATTTTATTCGCAGAGCGGATCCTGACAGTACACCCGCAGGTCACGATCCGAGGAAAGTTGCCTCATCCTTAAATTTCTTTAATTATATGGATTTTGAACATCTCCGTTCATACACTGGCTGGAAGTCTTCCAGAGTGTTCTTTCGTCACTATGCGAAGCAAGTAGAGGAACTAAAGAGATCTGTGGTAGCAGTGGGTCGCGTTGTTAACCCTACTGTTTAACTCTGCGAGGAACAGTGGTTTTAATTGGGACGATTAATTCCAGGGTGTGTGTGTAGTTACATACTGTACTACGAACTAAGTGAGGGCACTGAGTTGCCCACATAGACTGTTCCATTTCCAAAGGTGAACCTAGCATAAGTGCAGACATGTGTGCCGAGCGTTTCTAACGCTAATGTGATTGATTTGTAATACAGACTTTTATGACTTGGATACCTCGGTATCTTAAAAGTGGCATTAATGTTTTTTCTCTTTCAGATAAACAAGTTCTGTTTACTATCATACTTATGCTTAAAGTTTTGGGTTATCCTCTCCTTATATATATATATATATATATATATATATATATATATATATATATATATATATATATATATATATATATATATATATATATATATATATATATATATATATATATATATATATATATATATATATATATATATATAATTGTTGTTAACCTGTCTATTTATTGTCTGTCAATAAACTTGTTCTTGAGAACCTTGCGTCTCCTTCACCTGTGTCAATTTATTGGTATAATTGAGCATTCATTCTATATACCTTATCTGGGATAATTCTAATAGAATTTTTCCTTTATGCAAGCTATGTTGCATTGGTTTATGCTTTCCCTTAATGGGAGGACTCCGTCCCGTATAGGGACGGTGGCGGTTTTACAAGTTTCTTCCTATGCGGATATAAACCTTTGTCCAATACAAGTATTGTGCGGAGAACTGGTCGATATTTCATATTGACGCAGGGGTTCTTTACAAACTATGCTTAACTTAATATAGGGTGAGATCACTATATTAGCTTGCCTGGTATTCATACATAGGTATATGTACTCTTCGAGACTTTCCAGAGTCTAGTAGGACTCTTCCCTGTAGGGGGCAGGAAGCTCTAACATGGTTTATATTTAGTTGAAAAGATGTATAACGGTAACATCTTAGGTCTCTAGGTCTAGTCGACCGGGGAAAAATTACCTCCGGGGAGTACAGCACGTTCTGAGAATCCACAGATACAGTAATGCTCTGGTATACTTCCATCAGGACGACATGGCTTGAGCCCAAAAAACGGATTTTGAGCGAAGCGAAAAATCTATTTTTGGGTGAGATGGCCATGTCGTCCTGATGGACCCTCCCTTCCCTTTCTATGAAAGGGCTGTAGGACCCCTCCCTACATACATTATCTGTAGCACCTCGTGTACGCTACAAGGAATACAGATGGCGCCAGGATTGGCGCCAGTCACGCTTACGAAACTGCAGAATAGGGAGCCTTGGGAGCGGCACTCCCTTTTTCTCTCCCGATTTCGTTTCTTGCCAATTGACCCCTTCGATACGTAATCTCTGTTCGGGGTGCAGATTGCCATGTGGCGTGTCAAGAATACGTCCTCTGATATGTCGCGATATCCCTTTCACGAGGGATATTCGCTCCTGGAGTTAGAATTCTGGTACCTTAAGGTAGATTCTCTGGGAATATCGCCATAGTTGTAATATACCCTAGGAAGCTACCCTTTAGGAACTTCCATCAGGACGACATGGCCATCTCACCCAAAAATAGATTTTTCGCTTCGCTCAAAATCCGTTAAATATAAATAAATATATACATATATATATATATATATATATATATATATATATATATATATATATACATATATATATATATATATATATATAGATAGATAGATAGATAGATACACACATATATATATATATATATATATATATATATATATATATATATATATATATATATATATATATATATATATATATATATATATACAGATATATATATATATATATATATATATATATATATATATATATATATATATATATATATATATATATATATATATATATATATATATATATATATATATATATATATATATATAGACAGATAGATAGATAGATAGTTAGATAGATAGATACATATATATATATATATATATATATATATATATATATATATATATATATATATATATATATATATATATATATATATATATATATATATATAGATATTACTTGTTTAAAACACATGACCTACAGGTCACTGTGAAAGTAGGAGAAGTGTGAGAAATGCCATAGTCATATCATTAGCAGGATGCGAATGCCAAACCTCAGCAATGTGACATTTTTCATGAAGAGTAAACACAACCAAGCCCATGAGAAAGAGTTGTCTATAAGAACGGAACTAAGTACCTTCCGGTATTAATGTTTTGTTTAGTATAATCCATTAAGTGCTGAGATAACTAAGTAAACTTTAACGTGAATATAGATATTGGTGGTAGTTCTTTTTGAGATGTCATACGGAATGTTCATCCGACCAAACCATCTATACTCCTGTGATGGAAATGTTAAAGTTAACTTACCTGGACTTTACTGGAAGATATAACAACCAAATCTAATCTACAACACATTGAAGATGACTTTTGAAGGGAACCCAAATGTGTGTTAGTAACAGTAGAACACCAATAAATGGTGGCAGCGGTAAAACTCTAAGAACCAGAGAAAGATCTTCAAGAACCAGCGAATGAAACTCTAAGAACCAGAGAAAGATCTTAAAGAACCAGCGAATCAAATTCTAAGAACCAGAGAAAGATCTTCAAGGACCAGCGAATAAAACTCTAAGAACCAGAGAAAGATCTTCAAGAAATCAACAGTAATGAATCTACAATTTTGACAAAGTATCATAGTCCACCGAAGGAATGAAAACTTTTAATACCAACTAATAAATGTTATATAAACTGAGGAACTGGATCTTTAATCAACATCATAAGAAAATCAAGGACTGATATTCAACGTTTACTAAACATTGAAGAAACATATCCAGGAAGCACTACATTCAACGGAAATCGGATCGAAAACATTCACCCAAACATCAATAAGAAGAAACAATTCAGTGAGATAGAGAGGAAATGACAACATCACCCTACGCCCATATAAACCAAAGCTAAGTACATTTTCTTTATTCATTTCAGTTTTGAGCAGTGAAGAGTAGTTATCACAAGTCAATCGTCCATTATTGCTGGGGTGAGTTGTTTGCTAATCTTTAATTTTCTTTCATTTAAGGAAACTGTATTCAACTTCGAATTCTCGTCTAGAATTTTTTTTCCTCTATGTGCTAATTCCGTTTTCTTTCAGAAGTTCTCGGGAAATATCTTTGTATTCCGTTTTCTTTCAGAAGTTCTCGGGAAATATCTTTGTATTAGTATCATTGTTTTGGGGGATTTTGTTATAATCTTTATCATTTAGTGCTTATGCATTTATGCAGTGGACATCTGTATTCATATAGATATTTTGATAGGATTGCAAGGAGTCGTAGAGAAAGAAAAAGAAATACAGTAAACATGACGCCCCCTGTGAGCCCCACCCCTGGACCGAGTAACCCAACCCCAGGACATGGTAACCCCCCTCCCATTGTGACACTAGTAAATGCTCGCTCTGCAATCCTTCCTTTTCAAGGTCGGGTTAATGGGTTCTTGCCTCAGAATGTGGAGTCATGGATTTCATCCGTCGATGCCCATTTAAATGCTAAACAGATTATAGACCCATTTGTACAATTACAAGAAGCTAAAAGTTTTATAGACTTTTCTAAAGGAGATGCGAGTGTGTGTTTGAGGGGTATTTCATTTCAAGAAGTAGTTACCTGGGATGATTTCAAAGTTAGGCTACGTGCAGTCTATGGAGGTGAGGAAGCCTGAGATGTAGTTTTAACATTAAGAAATACATTTAATCAAGCCACTATGACTCGGCTTAATGTTATTGAGAGAGCAGCTCTCATAGCCGATAGGCTTAACGAATATCAAGATATTTTAGGTAATTCCACTTGGGTTACTAGAGATAACATCTCCGTGAAAGATTTCTTACGATTGATGTATTTAACTTGCATGACACTTATGTTGCCTGAAACTTTAGTGCGGTGTTTTGATAAAAAGTTAACGCCAGCAAGTACGGAATTGGATGTATATAATTAGATAAAGAAACATATGTCTAAGTGTCCTGATCTTGATCCCGTGTTTACACAAGTTTTTGCAAAAATTGAAACAAAGCCACAACAAGTAAACGTAGTTAATAATAGTCAAGATGCAGGAATGACGTGTTATAATTGCAAACGTTAAGGTCACTTGATTGCGGACTGCAGAACGAGATTTTGTTCGTTACATTATAGTTCGACTCAATCATATAGTCAGTGCTACTCGCGTAAGACACAACAAAATCCTAGAAATACACAGTCAATTTCACAGTCAGTTCCATATGGAAATAAAAAGAAAAATCCTCATTTCAATAAGAAGAAACTGCCAAACGTCAATGTAGTTCAGAATCAGAAACAAACAAACAGTTCTTCGAATAACGCTGATCCTGGGTCGTCAAACCAGAACTCACAAGGTCAGACTAATTTTCAGAATGTGCAGAGCAAAGCAAATACCACATAATTAACTCCAGTGGGGAAGAGAGTGATGTTGGGTCAAGGTCATTCATGTCAACATCAGTAGTATTGAATAATCAATTTAATGTTTTATCAGATCATTGTGAGGCAATAGATTTTCCTATGAAACACACGGATGAATTAGATAAATCAGTGCATGCTCACGTAGATTTGCAACGAATTTATACAATAATAAGCCAAAATGAGTTACGACCAACATTATATGCTGTAAATTTAGAACACCGATCCTTTACATATATTTTTTACTCTGGTAGTCCACGTAATATCATGGATTTGAGAACACATCATTTCTTGTTTTCGAACTTCCCAATAAAAAAAGTCCGGAGTAAGGCTCTCGGGTATAGGAAATAATGAATTAAATGTAATAGGCATAACTCATGTTCAGTTCAAGGTCGGTAAGCGCACATTTGCCGAAGCATTTGTTGTTGTACAAAACATTGATATATTTCCAGCTATAATTATAGGATACCCATCTATGGGCAATCAAAACATTGTCTTAGCCCCTGCCAAGCACGGCATGTATATAAAAGAAAAATTCTATAATTCTTCTAATACCTTAAAATCAGTTTTGGATAAAAAGGAGACGACAAATAAAACAGTGACGTAAATTGAAGAACCAAGAACTTGTCTCACTAATAAAGAAATAATATACGCGACCCAACAGAATTCTCGTTCACCCGTAATATCATCTTGCACGCAATCTATCGAGCCAAACGTACCTTCAAATTTAATAGTGCAATTAAAGAAAACATTACCGAGATCTGAAATATTAATCCTTTCCGACACTTTGAAAACTAACGGATTGTCTGTCACACAAGCTATTTATACAGTAGGCTCACATCAACAATGTAATATTGAAGTCTGTAATCATTTAAATACCACTTTAGTAATTCACAAAAATCAACATATTTTGGATGTAGAAGTATATAAACCTCGTATTCTTTCCGTCGCTGAAATTAATCACGCTCAATCAGTTGCGGATGAATCCCTTTTGCAATCTATTAAAAATAAAATCAATAAAGACATTCAAGACGAAGAAATTCAGCAGAAAATTTTTGGACTTTTAACTGAGTATCATAATGTTTTTTTTCCACTACGGATGGATCCTTAGGAAAAACAGATGTGATCGAGCATCAAATAAGGTTAAAGGACAAGCAGAAAATTATCTATATACCCTCGTACAGACTCCCTATGAAATTCCAGAATAAAATAAATGATGAAGTAGGTAAAATGCTAGAAGAAGGAGTCAATAGGAAATCGAACAGCCCTTATAATTTTTCATTAATAGTTGTACCGAAAAAAGATCGAACATGGCGTATCTGTGTAGACTTCCGTCGCCTAAATGAGGAAACGATCCCAGTGCCAGGTACTGACGATATTTTGTCTTTGTTAGGTCAGAATAAATATTTTACCAGTTTGGACTTACTTAAAAGCTTTCACCAGATATCATTAGAAGAAAATAGTATCCCATACACAGCCTTCAGCACAGCCAGGGGACATTATGAATTTTTACGGATGCCTTTTGGTTTACGTTGTGCTTCCATAACATTTACAAGAATGATTAACATAGTGTTCGGAGACTTGCTAGAGGATATATTGCATGCCTATATGGACGATCTTGTAATCTTTTCCAACACCTTAGAAGAACATCTACGTAAATTAGAACTAGTACTACAGAGACTAAGACAACATAACTTAAGGGTAAAGATTAGTAAGTGAGAATTTTTCAAAATGGAATTAGTCTATTCGGGTTTTGCGGTGTCAAGCCAAGGTCTTAAAGTAGTCCATGATAAGGTGTCGGCTATCCATAACTTTCCGATACCTACTAATGTCAAGGGAATACAGCAATTTCTGGGTTGAAGTGGATATTACAGGCGTTTTATACGCAATTATTCAATAATAGCCGCTCCCTTAACTGATCTTATGAAGGGTGTAGATTTCATATGGTCTGAGCAGCATCAACAGGCGTTTAATACCTTGAAAGATGAACTGTGTAGTTCTCCTATCTTAAAATTTCCTGACTTCGGTAAGGAATTCTTCATTGCAACAGATGCCTCAGACTTAGGAGTAGGTGGGGTATTGCTTCAGCAATATGAAAAAAAAATTTTCCTGATAGCTTTTTATTCTCGAAAACTGAGAACTTCCGAAAGTAAGTATGCTGTAATAGACAAGGAAGAGCTAGCTGTTGTTAATTCATTAGTGCATTTTAAGTTCATAATATACGGTTATCACGTTAAGATTCTTACTGATCATAAACCACTAACCGAGTTCTTTAAAGGTTTATAGCCACAGCCCCAAACGAACTCGGTGGCATTTGATCATTCAAGACTTTGGCGCGAGAATCGGGTATTTACCTGGGAAAGCAAATAACATTGCTGATGCATTATCACGCAACCCCGTGTCATCTTGTACAGAGCCTTTAGCTGAATTAATAGATATATCAACATCCATGCCTATTGTTAAAACGATATCTGAACAAGAAGATCTGGGCTGGAGTGCTGAATTATTAGAGACTGAGCAAAGAAAAGATCAGAAATTAGAAAAAATTATAAATGCTTTGAAAGGCAACCATAAGGAAAAGGAATATATAAAGTATAAGCAGCAGAATTATATAATCAAAGACAATATTCTGTGTAGAACCGTGGCAAGGAAAACCCGCAATACACCACATGTAACTAACGACCAGGTAGTGGTCCCAATCTCACTTATATCCACTGTCCTAAATTGGTTGCATGCAAATCCATTGCATGGACACCCAGGGTTCTCATTAATGTCAGAGAAAGCCAAATCATTGTTTTATTGGCATACGATGATTACAGATATAAAAAAAAAACACATAGCTAATTGTCGCACTTGTCAGGAAAACAAAGGGCACACGAAAAGACCTCTCAGCCTAGGGGTTTATCCCGTGCCCAATCAACCCTTTGAAAGAATACATTTAGATTTATTAACAGGATTTTACGAGTCAGACAGAGGAAATAAGCACCTCTTAGTAATTGTAGATGCTTTCACTCGATATACAGAACTAAAAGCACTTAAAACTAAAACTGCGATTGAATGCGCTAGGAAGTTTTACGAGAGTTACATTTGTAAACATGGAATTCCACACATGATAATCTCAGACTTGGGTGGAGAATTTAATAATCACTTTCTTACCTCATTGTGTGAATTCCTTAGTATAAAGAAAATAAATACCGTGCTATATCACCCAGAGTCTAATAGGCTAGTGGAAAGAGCGAATAGGAAGGTTTTAAATATATTAAGAGTAACACTAAGGGGATCAGATCCCAACTGGGAGATTGCAATACCTGCGGTACTGAGTACTCTGAATCATTCATGTCATATATCAATTAAAATGTCACCGCACGAGGCATTGTATGGTACCCCCAGTTAGAACGCCTTTCCATGTATTAACGCCTACAACTAATCTATCAAATCCTTTAAAAGAATGTATAAATGCAAGCAAAAGTCGTTTTGATATCCTTCAAAAGAATTTAGAAGAATCACAAATCATAATGAAAAGGAATCATGATAAAATAGCGAAGCCAACTAAAACATATACCCTGGGTTATAATGTATACATACAGGTAAATGTACGTAAGGGACTCAATTATAAACTAACATCTAAGTTTGAAGGCCCATTTAACATTTTGGAAACATTAACGGCCAATAGGTTTAGAGTTCAAAACGTATCCCAACCCACTTATGAGAGAATCGTACCATTGGCTCACATAAGAAATTAATATAAGAGGGAAAGAAGTGAGGGAAAGATTTTTATTTTTTTTTTTTTGTGAACATTATGTTAAAAGTTTTTCTTCTCAATACAGGAGTAATTACATATATTTTTCTCAATACAGGTTTCCAAGATGAAGTTTTTATTGTTAGGAGTGATATTGTTCGCTCAGACATTTTTCTCGTGTGGGATGAGCTCTAAAACTAAAAGTATAGATTTTAAATATGGCACTATAGTAGAAAGACAAGAAGAAGTTTTTGTCACATCAAGTAACGTAGTTGTTGTAGTACGTATGCAAGCAATTTTTCTCCCAGAGAATGACGTCACTAGCTTAAAGAGCGCCATTTCAAGGTTTGCTGTTTCATTAAATGAAATGCATAGAAGACACTTTCCTTTTAATACAGAGAGTTCGCTTGCATCGACACTAAAAGTTGCAGAGATGCTATCCGACAACTTGCAAAATAAGACTTACGAGGCAGAATCTTTGGCTCGTGACCTTTTGATGTGGACAGTAGGACACGATAATCTTGGGAAACGTAACCCGTTTATTTTTGCTGCACTAAACATCTTTGATTCTATTGCAAGTTTTGGCTTAGAAATTTCCAGTCGTCTTAAGATTAGTAATCAAAATAAGAAAATTGAGTTTTTGACTCTTGAAAATGAATTGATTATATCGGAACTAAGGAATCAGTTAGCTTCAATCAATCAAATTATGAGTTTGGTAAACGAACATACTAGTAATATCAGTCAGATTATGAAAGTACAAGATTTGTTGGCAACGTTAACGTATTATGATTCAAAAATAGATCACATACATAATAGAATTGCACATTTCATTGAGAAATCAAAAGACTATGTGGAAGCTATCACGTTAGCAACTCAAGGTGTACTGTCACCGCATTTGTTGCCAATAAAATACTTAAAGTTAATTGTGGAGAACGGACGGGAGAAATTAGGTTATGTTCCTTTGCTAGACGCACGTAGGTTAGAATTTTATTAAAGCCTAATTACAGTAAGCGTTGAAAATCATAGGCTTATGATTACAATTCCCTTTGATTTATCCGATGCCTGGCAATCTTACAGGATATCACCATTTCCAACTTTCATGATGAATCACTCAAATCCAGTAATATCCAGTTTGACAGGACACGTATTGATTTCCCCAGACAAGGAAACATATACGGTCATTAAAGACTTAAATCAATTAACTCACTGTTCAGACGCAATGGATAAAAAAATATGTACAGCTGACTCCTTTGAATTCCATAAAAACTCAATGGATTCATGCGAGTTAGGTATAGTGCTAGAAGGTGCTCTCTCCCATACACATAAAAATTGTCTGGAACGGCTTTTTCCCTTTGACGATAATAAGTTCAATTGCAGACTGAACAATGGCTCGTGGATACGATACGACAAGGCTGGCTTCAATATATCATGCCCGGACAGATCCACGTCCTATTCCCAAATCTTCGTTGCAGCAGATGGTTGTATCGGTACGTCCCCGAATTATATGGTTCATGGAATCAAGACTATCATCAGAGAACGGGCCTACTTTATGAATTTCCCCTGGTCGACTACAATTCCATCTTTACCTCTCCCATACAATGCACGTGTGGCTAAGCGGTTGATGAAATTGATTAAGATGGACCACCCGACACAGAATTATGCAGAACGTCAAATCTACGTGTTACTAGCAGTAATCAGCGTTAAGGTGATGATATTTATCGCCGTTAACATCTTTGTTTGGCGTAGGTTAAAGAATAATAAATTGGAGCTCAAACAGAACGTTTTGCCATGTACAGACAAAACTCCTTATTTAATTCAATTTAAAGCCGTTTTAATCTGGCCCCTTCATTCTTTCAAAGGAGTAAGATTGTCTTGGAAAAGTGTTGTGCACGAAAAGCAGTTAGTACGCTACTAATATCTAATTGAAGAGACTATAGAACATTTGCATTTTCAAAAACATTTTAAAAGATATTTAAAAAATAAATCATATCTTGGTCACCTAATAAAATATATAGGCCTAAATGTTAAAATAAAGAATCTATGGGCATAAGCCATATATATATATATATATATATATATATATATATATATATATATATATATATATATATATATATATATATATATATATATATGTGTACGAAAATGTTGCACATGTACGTACCAGGAATTTGTGTTTGTGCACTAAATTTGTATCTATACCAAGGTAACAAATATTTTTATTAGTTACCGTATTATAATAATCTATATTTTTGACAAAGGTAACAACTATTCTTTAACAAAGTTACCGAATCATATGTATATCAGTATTTTTTTTGTTGGTACCATATAATCGTTTGCTAGCAATGTACCATATATATGATCTGTATTTATCATGCATATTTTCTTTGTTTTGGCAATATTTGTTAAGTATGCATTATTATTTTTTTAATGTGCCTATTTGAACATTCATCATCATTTGCTTATGGCTAACTTAATATATATATATATATATATATATATATATATATATATATATATATATATATATATATATATATATATATATATATATATATATATATATATATATAATATATTTAGTCACACTCCTAGTAAACACATTTTGCCGTATTGTTAAATTTTCAAAAATTGAGGTAGCTGACCGAGCTAATGTAATATTTAGATATTACTTGTTTAAAACACATGACCTACAGGTCACTGTGGAAGTAGGAGAAGTGTGAGAAATGCCATAGTCATATCATAAGCAGGATGCGAATGCCAAACCTCAGCAATGTAACATTTTTCATGAAGAGTAAACACAACCAAGCCCGTGAGAAAGAGTTGTCTATGAGAACGGAACTAAGTACCTTCCGGTATTAATGTTGTGTTTACTATAATCCATTAAGTGCTGAGATAATTAAGTAAACTTTAACATGAATATGGATATTTGTGGTAGTTCTTTTTGAGATGTCATACGGAATGGTCATCTGACCAAACCATCTATAC
>NC_090753.1:20769062-20771562 GCF_036898095.1 Palaemon carinicauda
TGTGTGTTGAATAAGAGATGGTAATAAGTGCTAGCTTTTTTAAGAAGAAAGATAAAAATAAGTATACATGGGTAAGAGTGGCAAATGGAAGAGTAGTAGAAAGGGCATTAATGGATTATGTGTTGATAACTAAAAGAATGTTTGGAAGATTGAAAGACGTGCACGTGTTTAGGGGTATGGCTAACGGTATGTCTGATCATTTTTTGGAGGAAGGAAAATTGGTTGTAGCAAAAGAGTGGGGGAATAGAGTAGGTGGATGTAAAAGGGAGCTAGTGAGGGTTGAAGAGCTAATAAAACCTGGGGTAAAAAGTAAATATCAGGAAAGGTTGAAAATGGCATATGACGAGGTGAGAGTAAGAGAAACTGGTAATTTAGAGGAGGAGTGGAAGTTAGCAAAAGAAAATTTTGTTGGGATTGCAAGTGATGTATGTGGCAAGAAGGTTGTTGGAGGCAGCATGAGGAAGGGCAGTGAATGGTGGAATGAAGGAGTGAAGGTAAAAGTGGAAGAGAAAAAGAGGGCTTTTGAAGAATGGCTGCAGAGTAATAGTATAGAGAAGTATGAAAAATATAGAGAGAAAAAGGTGGAAGTAAAGCGCAAGGTACGTGAGGCAAAGAGGGCAGCTGACCTGAGGTGGGGTCAGGGACTGGGTCAGTCATATGAAGAGAATAAGAAGAAGTTTTGGAAAGAAGTGAAGAGAGTAAGAAAGGCCGGCACAAGAATTGAAGAGACAGTGAAAGATGGAAATGGAAGGTTGTTAAAAGGAGAGGAGGCTAGGAAAAGGTGGACGGAATATTTTGAAAGTTTGCTGAATGTTGAGGATGATAGGGAGGCAGAGATAATTGCTGTTCCAGGTGTTGAGGTGCCAGTGATGGGAGATGAGAATGAGAGAGAGATTACAATAGAGGAAGTGAGGAGAGCACTAGATGAAACGAGAGTAGGAAAAGCATCAGGTATGGATGGTGTGAAAGCTGAGATGTTGAAGGAAGGGGGTGTGACTGTAATTGAATGGTTGGTGATATTGTTTAATGTGTGTTTTGTGTTGTCAATGGTACCAGTAGATTGGGTCTGTGCATGTATTGTACCACTATATAAGGGTAAGGGAGATGTGCATGAGTGTTGTAATTCAAGAGGTATTAGTTTGTTGAGTGTAGTTGGAAAAGTGTATGGTAGAGTACTGATTAATAGGATTAAGGATAAAACAGAGAATGCAATCTGGGAAGTACAGGGTGGTTTTAGAAGAGGTAGGGGTTGTATGAATCAGATTTTTACAGTTAGCCAGATATGCGAGAAATATTTAGCAAAAGGTAAGGAGGTGTATGTTGCGTTTATGGATCTGGAGAAAGCATATGATAGAGTTGATAGGGAAGCAATGTGGAATGTGATGAGGTTATATGGAGTTGGTGGAAGGTTGTTGCAAGCAGTGAAAAGTTTCTACAAAGGTAGTAAAGCATGTGTTAGAATAGGAAATGAAGTGAGCGATTGGTTTCCGGTGAGAGTGGGGCTGAGACAGGGATGTGTGATGTCGCCGTGGTTGTTTAACTTGTATGTTGATGGAGTGGTGAGAGAGGTGAATGCTCGAGTGCTTGGACGAGGATTAAAACTGGTAGACGAGAATGATCATGAATGGGAGGTAAATCAGTTGTTGTTTGCGGATGATACTGTACTGGTAGCAGACACAGAAGAGAAGCTTGACCGACTAGTGACAGAATTTGGAAGGGTGTGTGAGAGAAGGAAGTTGAGAGTTAATGTGGGTAAGAGTAAGGTTATGAGATGTACGAGAAGGGAAGGTGGTGCAAGGTTGAATGTCATGTTGAATGGAGAGTTACTTGAGGAGGTGGATCAGTTTAAGTACTTGGGGTCTGTTGTTGCAGCAAATGGTGGAGTGGAAGCAGATGTACGTCAGAGAGTGAATGAAGGTTGCAAAGTGTTGGGGGCACTTAAGGGAGTAGTAAAAAATAGAGGATTGGGCATGAATGTAAAGAGAGTTCTATATGAGAAAGTGATTGTACCAACTGTGATGTATGGATCGGAGTTGTGGGGAATGAAAGTGATGGAGAGACAGAAATTGAATGTGTTTGAGATGAAGTGTCTGAGGAGTATGGCTGGTGTATCTCGAGTAGATTGGGTCAGGAACGAGGTGGTGAGGGTGAGAACGGGTGTAAGAAATGAGTTAGCGGCTAGAGTGGATATGAATGTGTTGAGGTGGTTTGGCCATGTTGAGAGAATGGAGAATGGCTGTCTGCTAAAGAAGGTGATGAATGCAAGAGTTGATGTGAGAAGTACAAGAGGAAGGCCAAGGTTTGGGTGGATGGATGGTGTGAAGAAAGCTCTGGGTGATAGGAGGATAGATGTGAGAGAGGCAAGAGAGCTTGCTAGAAATAGGAATGAATGGCGAGCGATTGTGACGCAGTTCCGGTAGGCCCTGCTGCTTCCTCCGGTGCCTTAGATGACCGCGGAGGTAGCAGCAGTAGGGGAATCAGCAGTATGAAGCTTCATCTG
>NC_090753.1:20789062-20799062 GCF_036898095.1 Palaemon carinicauda
ATGCTAGAGTGGTCGCTGGAGAGGTAGAAGGTGTCATTGGGAAGTATGGCGTACCAGGTGAAAATGAGAGTGGTGAGACACTGTTAGATAGGTGTTTTGAACAAGAGATGGTAATGAGTTCTAGCTTTTTTAAAAAAAAAGATAAAAATAAGTATACATGGGTAAGAGTGGCAAATGGAAGAGTAGTAGAAAGGGCATTAATGGATTATGTGTTGATAACTAAAAGAATGTTTGGAAGATTGAAAGACGTGCACGTGTTTAGTGGTATGGCTAACGGTATGTCTGATCATTTTTTGGTGGAAGGAAAATTAGTTGTAGCAAAAGAGTGGGGGAATAGAGTAGGTGAATGTAAAAGGGAGCTAGTGAGGGTTGAAAAGCTAATAAAACTGCGGGTAAAAAGTAAATATCAGGAAAGGTTGAAAATGGCATATGACGAGGTGAGAGTAAGAGAAACTTGTAATTTAGAGGAGTGGAAGTCAGTAAAAGAAAATTTTGTTGGGATTACAAGTGATGTATGTGGCAAGAAGGTTGTTGGAGGCAGCATGAGAAAGGGCAGTGAATGGTGGAATGAAGGAGTGAAGGTAAAAGTGGAAGAGAGAAAGAGGGCTTTTGAAGAATGGCTGCAGAGTAATAGTATAGAGAAGTATGAAAAATATAGAGAGAAAAATGTGGAAGTAAAGCATAAGGTACGTGGGGCAAGGAGGGCAGCTGACCTGAGGTGGGGTCAGGGATTGGGTCAGTCATATGAAGAGAATAAGAAGAAGTTTTGGAAAGAAGTGAAGAGAATAAGGAAGGCTGGCGCAAGAATTGAAGAGACAGTGAAAGATGGAAAGGGAAGGTTGTTAAAAGGAGAGCAGGCAAGGAAAAGGTGGGCGGAATATTTTGAAAGTTTGCTGAATGTTGAGGATAATAGGGAGGCAGATATAATTGCTGTTCCAGGTGTTGAGGTGCCAGTGATGGGAGATGAGAATGAGAGAGAGATTACAATAGAGGAAGTGAGGAGAGCACTAGATTAAACGAGAGTAGGAAAAAAATCTGGTATGGATGGTGTGAAAGCTGAGATGTTGAAGGAAGGGGGTGTGACTGTACTTGAATGGTTGGTGAGATTGTTTAATATGTGTTTTGTGTTATCAATGGTACCAGTAGATTGGGTTTGTGCATGTATTGTACCACTATATAAGGGTAAGGGAGATGTGCATGAGTGTTGTAATTCAAGAGGTATTAGTATGTTGAGTGTAGTTGGAAAAGTGTATGGTAGAGTAATGATTAATAGGATTAAGGATAAAACAGAGAATGCAATCATGGAAGTACAGGGTGGTTTTAGAAGAGGTAGGGGTTGTATGAATCAGATTTTTACACTTAGGCAGATATGCGAGAAATATTTAGCAAAAGGTAAGGAGGTGTATGTTGCGTTTATGGATCTGGAGAAAGCATATGATAGAGTTGATAGGGAAGCAATGTGGAATGTGATGAGGTTATATGGAGTTGGTGGAAGGTTGTTGCAAGCAGTGAAAAGTTTCTACAAAGGTACTAAAGCCTGTGTTAGAATAGGAAATGAAGTGAGTGATTGGTTTCCGGTGAGAGTGGGGCTGAGACAGGGATGTGTGATGTCGCCGTGGTTGTTTAACTTGTATGTTGATGGAGTGGTGAGAGAGGTGAATGCTCGAGTGCTTGGACGAGGTTTAAAACTGATAGGCGAGAATGACCATGAATGGGAGGTAAATCAGTTGTTGTTTGCGGATGATACTGTACTGGTAGCAGACACAGAAGAGAAGATTGACCGACTAGTGACAGAATTTGGAAGGGTGTGTGAGAGAAGGAAGTTGAGAGTTAATGTGGGTAAGAGTAAGGTTATTTGATGTACGAGAAGGGAAGGTGGTGCAAGGTTGAATGTCATGTTGAATGGAGAGTTACTTGTGGAGGTGGATCAGTTTAAGTACTTGGGGTCTGTTGTTGCAGCAAATGGTGGAGTGGAAGCAGATGTACGTCAGAGAGTGAATGAAGGTTGCAAAGTGCTGGGGGCAGTTAAGGGAGTAGTAAAAAATAGAGGGTTGGGCATGAATGTAAAGAGAGTTCTATATGAGAAAGTGATTGTACCAACTGTGATGTATGGATCGGAGTTGTGGGGAATAAAAGTGATGGAGAGACAGAAATTGAATGTGTTTGAGATGAAGTGTCTATGGAGTATGGTTGGTGTATCTCGAGTAGATAGGGTTAGGAACGAAGTGGTGAGGGTGAGAACGGGTGTAAGAAATGTGTTAGCGGCTAGAGTGGATATGAATGAGTTGAGGTGGTTTGGCCCTGTTGAGAGAATGGAAAATGGTTGTCTGCTAAAGAAGGTGATGAATGCAAGAGTTGATGGGAGAAGTACAAGAGGAAGGCCAAGGTTTGGGTGGATGGATAGTGTGAAGAAAGCTCTGGGTGATAGGAGGATAGATGTGAGAGAGGCAAGAGAGCGTGCTAGAAATAGGAATGAATGGCGAGCGATTGTGACGCAGTTCCCGTAGGCCCTGCTGCTTCCTCTGGTGCCTTAGATGACTGTGGAGGTAGCAGCAGTAGGGGATTCAGCATTATGAAGCTTCATCTGTGGTGGATAATGTGGGAGGTTGGGCTGTGGCACCCTAGCAGTACCAGCTGAACTCGGTTGAGTCCCTGGTTAGGCTGGAGGAACGTAGAGAGTAGAGGTCCCCTGTTTTGTTTTGTTTCATTTATTGATGTCGGCTACCCCCTAAAATTGTGGGAAGTGCCTTTTGTATGTATGTATATATATATATATATATATATATATATATATATATATGTGTGTGTGTATATATATATATATATATATATATATATATATATATATATATATATATATATATATATATATATATATATATATATATATATATACATATATATGCATGTATATATATATATATATATATATATATATATATATATATATATATATATATATATATATATATATATATATATATGTATATATATATATATATTTGTATATGTAAATATATATATATATATATGTATATATAGCCAAGATTCTGTTTATGCACAATAGTGATGAGTTCACCTGGTGAAGTAAACATTGAGATGTGTCCTCGGTGGCAATAACAATCATTTTTCTCTTAGTCTGCCTTATTACGGCCTGAAATGTGACTCGGAGCTCGTTTTTCCTAATGGCACTTGATGACAGCTAAAGAGTAGCAGCAGCATGTTTCCATGTGAAGAGAAACAGAGAATTCCATTTACTAAGTATGATTTTAGAGTCTTCTAATGAGTTAAAAGTTAATAAATGTTATAGTTTTTATAATTTATATACAAGATATATATTTTGATGTTGTTATTCTTCCTAAAAATTTTATTTTTCCATATTTCCTTTCTTCTCTAGGTTATTTTCCCTGTTGGAACCCCTGGGCTTTAAGCATCCTGATTTTCCAAATAGGGTTGTAGCTTTGCAAGTTATAATAAAAATAATAATAATAATAATAATAATAATAATAATAATAATAATAACTAATACTACTTCTACTACTACTACTACTACTACAACTACTACTACTACTACTACTACTAAATAATAATAATAATAATAATAATAATAATAATAATAATAATAATAATAATTCTATTTCCACACACTGTAATTTATGCTCCATTTCATATTCTCTTTAGGTTTCTGCGGACAATTTCATATTTTTCATATTTGAGCTCGCATTTTAACCAATTTACTAGCTTGACTTTCCGGAATATATATATTTTTGCCTCCCTCTCTCTTTCATAATCATTTGCTACAGACAAATTACCACCGGGAGGAGATAACTAGACATGAATTATCTTAGTGTTGTCCTATGAAAATAACGTCAATTTTTATTTCTAATAGCAATCCTTATTTGTTACTATATTTTCTTATCATATGCCCATTTGGTCTTAATATCATTCCTTAGTACATATATTCACGTATCACTTCAGATACGTAGCTAAAAGGGGAACGAATTGTTTTTTGAAAAAAAAAAAATTAATAAATGTTGTCTACTATAATTTCTATTACAATCCTTCTTCGTATACACGAGAAAAACTGAAATTGAAAATAATTTAAGTGTTTGATGCGGGAGAAGTATGAAAGGGAATTTGCTTAAGATTGGAGTTGAAGGGATAAAGAGAAATACTGAAGATGAAGGATCAAATATTAGTGTGATAGTGAAATGGATGAAAGCTGTTGATTTTACACACACACACACACACACACATATATATATATATATATATATATATATATATATATATATATATATATATATATATATATATATATATATATATATATATATACTATTATGTGACGAACCACTGTGCAAACAATTACCCCTTTACAATGGGCGGTAGTTCTCTTCACACAACAAAATAGAAGTCATATGGGTAGACTTCCAAATTCACTTGTTTCTTATTACGAGTGTATAAGATTGTTGATTATGATCAAATGTATCTTCTTAAAGCTGGTTGCAGACAACAGAAGCACCAATAGCAGGATAATTGGAGGACAGGAACAATAAACTATGTTATAAACAAAACTTTAATCTTACGTTAAACAAAACAATGAAAAAGCACTTCAAAACAACAATAATAAGCAATGCAAAGTGAATGGGTGAGTAAGGTAGATGAATCTCGTGGTGAGAACAATGTATTCTAACAAAACAATAAATTTGGGGTTACCTTATAACATGTAAGGTAAGAAAACAGGGATGATTTACAGCAGGAAGGGGAGTGTAAACAAAAGATAATGAGAAGAATGGAATGAAGATGGCGCTGAAATAAGGTGATGTATTTACAAAGAAAATGGAAAAATAAACTTTAGACAAATCAGATATGTTAGCATATGTACAACATATGGGGATATCACAGTCTCCCCTTGTTTTTGTTTTTTTCCATTTCCCGAGGATCAACCGAGGTTATCCTTGATAATGAGTCTGCCACAATGTTTTCTCGTCCTGATATGGCGATTACTTGGATATTATGTGCAGATAGTATGTATGACCATCTTAAAAGTTTAGGGTTGAGAGTAGTGGACCTATGGAGATGCGACAGAGGAGAGTGGTCGCTGTAGACGTAGATCGTGTCTTGTCCATCAACATAAATCTCGTATCTCTGGATGGTAGCTACGATGGCGAATAGTTCTTTCTCCACAGTGGGCCAATTTAGTTGGGAACCCATAAATCGTCCACTGGAATAAGAGACTGGTAACAGATCAGCTAGTGGGGGCAGGTTTCCTGTTATGGTTGTTATTGGAGCAGGATGCTGTAACAAAATGCCCCCATATCCAAGATCACTAGCGTCTGTTTGGAGATAGAATGGTTTGGTGAGGTTAGGTGCCATTAATATAGGAGGAGATGACAAGTAAGTTTTTAGCTGGTTAAATATTTGATCATGTTGCTGGCTCCAAGAAAAATTTACTTTTGAAGAAGTTAAAGCAAATAGTGGTCCTGTGAATGGCGAGAAATTTGGACTGAACTTAGAGTAATATCCTACCATACCTAGAAATCTTTTTAATTCCTGTTTGGTAGTTGGAACAGGATAAGAAGTTATGGCGCTAATATTTGCATCATGGGGTAATACTTTACCACTGCCAACTCGATGACCAAGGTAAGATACCTGACCTTTGCAAAAATTACTTTTTGCTAAGTTGATCGTTAATCCATGTTGTTTCAACCTTGAGAAAACTTCTTTTATCTTTTGAATATGGTTTACCCAGGTGTCAGAGGCAATAATGATGTCATCTAAATATACAAATACTTTTTCCAAGTCCTGTAAAATTAAAGACATTACTCTTTGGAAGGTGGCAGGTGCGTTGGCTAATCCGAATGGCATTACATTATAACTAAATAGTCCAAATGGAGTGATAAATGAAGAAATTTCCTTTGCCGTTTCTGTTAATTTAATTTGGTAATAACCCTTCAACAAATCTATTTGGGTTAAGTAGGTTGAATTACTTACTTGGTCAATGATATCTTGTATTCTTGGTAGAGGATACGAGTCTTTAATTGTTAAATTATTAATTTTCCTGTAATCGGTACAAAGACGAAATTTACCATTTTTCTTTCCTACTAGGAGACATGGGGAAGCCCATGGTGACGCACTGGGTTCTGCCAATCCTTCTCTTACCAAGTAGTTCACTTCTTCTTTCATGATACCCAATTTCTTCTGTGATGTTCGATAGAAAGCTTGTTTAATGGGTGCAGCACCTGGTTGTAGTTTGATGTCATGATCTAGCATGGTGCATCGGCCTGGTTTATCTGAAGTTATACTAGGAAATTCATGGAATAAAGCTACTAAAGATTTAAATTTTGATGCATATAAGGGTTGTAGATAGTCTGATAAGTTTTCCAAGATCTTCGAGTTTTGAAAATCCTGCCAAGATGCAGTTATTGGATCATCTGTAAATTGATCCATAGGACAATCTATGTATGGTATGGCACTAGTAATCATTACCGTTTTACTTTCAGCTGTTGAGGGAGACAAATAGGCCTTTAAGAGGTTTATGTGGACTAATTGAGTAGACTTACGCTTATCTGGAGTGGCGATTATATAGTTGGTTGGCGAGATACGGTGAGTGATGGTATATGGTCCCTGGTATTTCTCTCGTAGGGGAGAGCCTGCAATCGGATGGTATAGCAGCACTGCATCTCCTACTTTGAAACTTCTGGTTTTAGCCTTTTTATCATAGTTAATCTTCATCTTCTCTTGAGCTGTTATCAAGTTAGTTTTGGCAATGGAGTGAAGATCTGAAAGTTTCTTGTTGAGTTCTGAAATATACTGGGAAAGAGGTACCTCATTATCTCCCAACTTCAGGATGCGTTCTTTGACTGAACTGAGGATAGTTCGTGGCCGTCGACCGAAGAGTAGTTCAAAAGGTGACATACCAGTAGACTGATTTCGAACTCCTCGTATGACGTACATGATCAGTTCCAAATCGCAATCCCACTCGTTACCTGAACTATGGATGTATTTCCGGAGAAGATTTTTAATGGTCTGGTGAGTGCGTTCTAATGCTCCATTGGTCTGTGGATGGTAAGCTGAGGATGAGACTTGGGTTATATGGTAATCTTTCATAGCAGTTTTAAAAGCATGACTCATGAAATTGGTTCCTTGATCACATTGTAGTTCAGTTGGAAATCCTACAACAGTAAATATGGACACTAGTGACTTTAGGATGTTCTTGGCTGAAATGTTTCTTAAAGGTACTGCAAATGGATAACGGGTAGTTGGGCATAAGGCCGTAAGCAAGTATTCATGTCCCCTTTTTGTCTTAGGCAAAGGGCCTACACAATCTACTATGATCTTACTGAAAGGTTCTTTAGGCACAAGTATAGGTTTTAATGGTGCAACTGGTACTTTCACATTAGGACTACTTACTTTTTGACATGTTGTACATGTTTTTACGTACTCTTTAATGTCATTCTTCATGTTTGGCCAATAAAAGTCTTGACTGATGCATTCATATGTTTTAGTGATACCAAGATGAGAGTCAGCAGAGTGAGACAATTCTAGGATCAGAGGTCTTATATCCTTAGGAACAACTACCTGGAATAGATCCTTCCAGGTTTCTAGATGACTGTTCTTGCTGGACCTGAATTTTCTCATTAGTACATTATTATTAATATAAAAATAAGAACACTTGTTGGTATCCTTTGGTTTCACTTGGTTGAAACACTGCTGTAGAGTGACATCTTTCCTTTGTTGATAGCTAAAGGAATCAGGCTGGATCTTATATGTACTCATCAACTCGTTGAAATCCATAGGTTCAGAGACTGGCAACGGGTTTGATGATGATTCAGTAGGGGTGTCCTTTTTACTGCTTCGTGTCACTGCTAAGCATTCCTCCTGTACAACATCTGGAGATACTGCTATTAAGTTTGTTAAGACAACAGAGTTAGCTATGTCATTACCCAGGATTACATCTACATTTTTGCATGGTAACAGTTCTGGATTTACAGCTACTTCAGTAGTTCCAGAGAAATAAGGACAATGAAGGTTTACATTAATGAGAGGCAACATAGACTTACTGGTTAGGTCATTAACTGCAACATACCTGTGAGTTTCACCTTTAGGTCGTATTACTTTAGGAGAGACGATCGTTTGAGAGGATCCAGTGTCTCTGAGTATGGTTACAGGTTTACCATTTATTTTGCCTGAGCAAGTGAAGGGTGCAAACGCTTGGGACTCGTGTGATGCACAATGGAAGGTCTTTTTCTTCTCCACCTTAGGTTTTGGTTCCTGTTTGGGCAGATTCATTTGCTTAGGAGAGAATTGAGGGGGATTAGGTTTTCTCTTTAAGTATGAAGCTGCACAATGTGGATCAGGACATTCTGAAATATGATGTCCTTCTTGTTTGCAGTATGTACAAGTTTCCTTAGGTCTAGTTTCTCTATATGGGGTTTTACCTACTTTATGAATAAGAGCATAGTCATCTGCCTTTAAAGCGGCTTTCTTTGGGTCAGATTCATTCTGCTCTCTTAGATACACATTAATGCTACCTGGTATTTTCCTTAAGAACTCCTCCATTACTATTAAATCTTTCAACTGCTCAAAAGTTTTGACATCTACTTTGTCTACCCACTTCTGAAACTGTTTAATCTTTCCATTCATAAATTCTAAAAAGGTCTGCTGAACTTGCTTCTGACTATTACGAAATATTTGCCTATAACCTTCCGCAGTAATAGAATAAGCATCAAGGATTGCCTGTTTAATTATGAAATAATCATGTTCCTCTAACATAGTGGCACATACAGATAATGCTTTACCTTTAAATGAGTTCCGGATGATTAAATACCATTTGTCCTGAGGCCAATTGAGATTCTTGGCTGTGTCTTCAAACACAGAGAAGTAGTTATCAGGTTCCCGTTCTTCAAATGTGGGCAGCAATTTCTGCACCTTGCCCACATCAAAGGGTTCGGGAATTAGCTTACCTTCTTCCTTTTCTTTCAGTCTTATAAATGCCAGATCCCGTTCTGTTACTGTGGCCGCTTCTCTCTCAATCTGCAGCCTAACACGGAGAGCGTTGTTTTTCTGTTCACTTTCTTTTTCTTGTTGCTCCAAAGCAGTTGCAGCAGCTTCCGCAGCAGTTTCCACCTTTATACGTTCTAGGGAAGCAGCGGCAGCAGCCGTGCGCTCAGCAGCAGCGGCTTCCCTCTCTTCTAACTCAGCGGCGGCAGTTGCGGCTCGTTCAGCAGCAGCGGCTCTTTCTCGTTCTGTGGCAGCTTTCTCTCGTTCTACCAGAGTTGCGGCAGTTGCGGCTCTTTCAGCAGCAGCGGCTTTCCTTTCTTCTACCTCAGCGGCGGCAGTTGCGGCTCGCATCTTCATCTTTTCCAACTCCAGCTGCAGACTTAGTTTATTCAAGTCACCATTTGGATTGGTAACGGTTAGAGCTCGAACGTCAGTCAATTCTTCTTCTGGAACAATATCTTCATCTACAAGGAAGTTCAAAATATGACTGAGAATTACACATTTTACGGCAGTTGCGGGAACCTGTAAATCATAATGGCGAGCTAGATTCTTTAGGTCAGTTTTTGTGGCAACTGTGAGAGATTCCACATGATCCCGTGGTGATACAATAAATTGTTGCAAGATGAAAGGCATTTTGAATGTCGCCTGTGGCGCAAGATAAGTACAAATTAGAATAAATATCCAAACTTTACAAGAATAAGTATAAGATCATACGATCGCAAAATAACAATCTTTCGATCACAGAAATACAAAATAGCGATCACAAAATTACAAGATCGAGAGATCACAAAATTACAAAATTATATGATCAGATCACCTTACACAAAAATAGCTTAAATACAAAATTAAGTCTCGCGAAACTTACGATAATACTACAAAACTTTTATTCACAGTTAACGACTGAACAATTTTTTTTATGCTAGAGATCTTGAGCACGCGGCTAACTACTTCATAATTACTCAAACGACACGCTTAACATCACAAACTTTTACAA
>NC_090753.1:20804062-20809062 GCF_036898095.1 Palaemon carinicauda
AAGGAAACTTCCTCATTTTAAATTTCTTATGATTTGACAGAGCATAAATTTAATTACAAATTTTGAATTTACCACGAACAGTTATTAAAAGTTGCGCAGAGAAAAGTGAAACTTCCCTGCATGAAATTTCCCTGCGTTTACAATAATACTCATATTGCACTGATTTGATTTGAACTTTGAAAGTAACAATCTACTATTTACAGCTCTGCACTCAGTTATTGCCTTTTCTTGGTGTCTTCACCATTCCTACCCTTTGTTATCCAACTCCATCTGTTCTTCCTGAATAGATATTTTTATTGCCTTGAGCCAATATATCCAAACTATATTTCATAAATTCAATTTCTACATGCTGTAACTTCTCAATCTGATTCATGGTACTAATATTCCAATTACCAATTTTAAATTCATAATTTATTTATAAACCAGGAGATTCTTACCATCCCGCTACATCTGGGACTGGGGGCCCATTTGTCAGCTTCTCTTTCCGTTGACTGAATAAATCAAGAGACGATTCATTGGCTATATTTATCAAAAGATAAATAGTTCCTTGTGATTTGCAGTGCCTATGTAATGAACCCTGCCAGTCCAAGCTAATTTCAGTAAGATCAACTGGCAGACACCATGAGTAAAATCTGAAGAGACAGTTCTTCTATCGACTTAAATCCAATATGGCACCCTGCTGTTACTGACTTTATCAAGATTTAGGGGGGTACTTCCTCCAAAACCTAAAATCTTGTTATTCCACCAGGTTGCTCACCCTCTTATGTGAGTGTAACCATTGCCAAACATGTAGGCCTGGGTCTTCCAACTCTTTTATTGCCTTGTGAATCCGAGTTGAAAGTTTAGTGAACTAATACACACACACACACACACACACACACACACATATATATATATATATATATATATATATATAGAGAGAGAGAGAGAGAGAGAGAGAGAGAGAGAGAGAGAGAGAGAGAGAGATCTATATATATATATATATATATATATATATATATATATATATATATATATATATATATATAAATATATGTATATATATATATATATATATATATATATATATATATGTATGTATATATATATATATATATATATATATATATATATATATATATACATATATATATATATATATATGTGTGTGTGTATGTGTGTGTGTGTGTGTTTGTTTGAGAGTGTGTGTGTGTGTGTGTGTGTGGATAAAGCCAGAGAGAGAGAGAGAGAGAGAGAGAGAGAGAGAGAGAGAGAGAGAGAGAGAGAGAGAGATGCATAAAGTTATATTATTGAAGCATTACCATAAGTCCACTGGTCGTAAACTGTTTATGCGAGCGAGGGGCAAGGGATCTTATCTGCATAGTGGCTCAACAAAAATGTCAAATAAAGCAGGATCAGAGAAAATGAACAGAAAGCGCAAAATGAAATCTCTTTGCTACCAGTATCAGGCCAGTATGAGGGACTAACCATGAACCAGTGTTTTTGAAGCTGCTATTACTTCCGTAAGATTAATTTTCAAAATATAGAAGTAAGTCAGTTGGTCTTTAGATTTTTATTATCAATACTGTATTTGGATGGTCTTTTTTTAGTATAGAATGTACATTTTCAAAACCATTCCCTATAAATTTTCTTTGTTGCATTTCAATCCCTTTTTTCACTATTAATCAAAACCTTTTCTTTGTTCTTAAGTTTCCCTTTTCAATTAGCTATTATTGAAATTTATGGTTTTTATTTTGCTTCCAAATAAAAACCATTAGATAAACCACAAATATTTTAATCTATATTATTGGAAAAAATAATCAGGTTTATTGGGTAAATTGATAATAGTCAATTGTTATCCGAATGATAAGTACATTAGAGTACGCAACTGTTTACCGTAAAAAATCTATAGACTCTGAAACTTACTACTCAACCCCATTTGCTACTATCATTGAAGAGGATTTACGTCTCGTTATGTGATAATGTAACACAAGTCTTTTGATAACATTATTCAAGCTAACCATGTCGCTTGCATTAGGTAGTCTTCTCATGGTCACAGTCAGAAAGAAACAAAAGGAATGTTCGTCAGTAAGTATAGCATACTTGGTTATGATTGTGGTTTCATAGAATCTTGCTTATTTTAAGATTTCTTGGTTGATCGGGTCTTGAAAATCAGCCAATTATGGAATAATCAAGCGTAAGGGAATTAAATACCTAAAGTGATAATGACCGTAAAAAAATAAATCTGGCATAATTACAAAATCAAATATTAAGTTAACTAAGCAACTTTTTTCTCTATCTGTCATTGATGTACAGCATCTATGATCTTAACTCTTGGTATATTTTGATTAATGTTTCATGAACTTTACACTTGTTTCAGGGGTCAAAGGCTCATTTTATACTTTTTTATGTGACTGAGATATTTTAACATTGTTACTGATCTTCGATTTTTTTTTTATTTGTCCTTTATTAATTCTCATACATAGTTATATGTTGCTTGCTTACTTCCTTTTCTGATTATGATCCTTTCCTTGTTGAAGCACTTTGAAATGCAGCATTTTGCTTTTCCAATTATGGAAAAATCATATCGAAGAGTCAGATGTGAAAAATAAACAATTGTATAACTTGGAGCAAAAATGTCTCGGTAAAAGTAAAAAAAACATTAAATGCCTCAATCCAAAACCTCAGCGAAGTACAATACACCTTAGATATAAATACAAATAATAGATATAGAGTAAAAGTCAGTGTATTAGACAGAGATAGATTTTCTGAAGGAGTATATATATATATATATATATATATATATATATATATATATATATATATATATATTCTCTTGGAACCTCAATTTGTAATGGATGTCTTTCATTGATATTCATTGTTGGCGGAAGCTGTGACAAGCCAAGAGTAGGTTGTGACTCAAAGTCGAGACGAAAGCAACTGAGTACTTTATTATAGACACATCGATTATATATACACACTAGGTCCCGGCAAAAAGGTCACAAAATACAACATGCTATTTCTTGTCCAGCCGGCAACTGGTTCTGTTAACAGTTAACAAATAGGCAGACAGGTTGATGTAAGTTGCTGTCAGTGCAAGGAGAGAGCGAATATACAAAGGATAATATATAATAAAAAGAGAAATATCGTTACTATGTACGATGGTGTGACAAACGGGTTGTATTTGGCTCCCCACCTCCCTAAAAAAGATAATGTACATGTTAAATAGGGACCCTGATCTAGAGAGGTGAACTGTAAGCGGGTCATCAGGCAGGAGATAAGCAGGTTTTAGATTGAGACCCAGTCTTCTTTGCCAAGAATGATTAGTAGAAATGCTTTTGGATTGCGTCGGATCACAAGGAAAAGGCCTGTGTAAGGGGGCTTTAGCGGTGGCTTGCTAGTGTCGTTGTGTACGAAGACGTGCGGTGCAGACTGCAAGTCTGTTGGTATGTGATACTTCACTGGGGGCTTGTAAGTCTGGCGGCATGGAGTAAATTTTCCCACGACGTGACGTATGCACTGGAGATCACCGTCGGAGGTTGCAGAAGGAAATAATTCGGCAGGGACGACCAACGGGTCTCCATACACCATTTCAGCTGCTGAGACATCCAGGGCGTCTTGAGGAGTGGTCCTTAGTCCCAGGAGGACCCAGGAAAGCTAAGTAAACCAGTTGGAGTACTTGCAGCGGGACATCAAAGCTGCTTTGATGGTGCGATAAAAACGTTCAACCATTCGATTGGCAGCGGGGTTGTAGGCAGTTGTCTGATGTAGGGTGATGCCCAGCATATTCGCTAATGATGTCCACAATTGAGAGGTGAAAGTGGTACCCGTGTCAGAAGCAATATGCTCAGGGATACCAAATCTTGCTATCTATCCTGAGAGCAAGACAGATGTATAAGAGGCGGACGTTGCAGTTTCCATGGGAGTGGCTTCAGGCCAATGAGTGGAGCGGTTGATAACGGTAAACAAGTAACGATGTCTTTGTGATGTGTGTATGTGGCGTACAACGTCGATGTGATTGTGGGCGAAACGACGCTGAGGTTGAGGAAAGGTGCCCACTCCGGTATCCGTGTGTCGGTGTACTTTGAAAGTTTGGCAAGAAGTACAGGCGCTGACCCAATCCGTAGCATCCATACTAATGCCGTGACAAATGAACTTTGTCTTCAGCAGCTGTGCAATAAAACAGCTTGAGGGATGTGAAAGGCTGTGAATGAAACCAAACATCTGTCGGCGCATGGGTGCAGGAATCCACGGTCACGATCTACCAGTATTGACATCACAGAGGAAGGGGGTGTTGGATTCGTTGTGGGGGATGTCTTCCCAATGGAGGGATAGCCAGAATGTCCTACGTGCTTGATACTCTGGATCCTGTCCTTGGGCTTCAGCCAAGGCATTGTAATGCAATCCCAGTTGAACGTCAGTCAGAGTGTTTGTTGACAGGGCCTCGGCAATGGGATTCCTTTTCCCAAGGACGTATTAAAGGGTGCAATTGTATTCAGCCACGGCGGAGAGATGTCGGCGTTGACGGGCGGACTAGGCCTCAGACTGTCGAGTGAAGGCGTACACCAGAGGCACGTGGTGTGTGCAAATGACGAAGGGCGAACATTCTAAGAAATGGCGGAAGTGACGGACAGCCGAGTTCACCGCCAGCAATTCACGATCGAAGGTCGAATTACCTGACTCAGCCTTGGACAGTTTTCTGCTGTAGAAGGCCAATTGGCGGGACGAGCCGCACTAATAGCGATATAGCTGACATCGGTGGAGGGAAGGAGAGGGGCAGGCGGGACGGGAAAAATGAGAGCAGCAGCTGTTGATAGGGCATTCTTTGCATTGCAGATGACCTCGCTTTAGGTCCGTTGGCTGGCCTTTTAGGGATGCCTAGAGGGGAGCAAAAGTGGCAGCAATAGCTGGCAGAAAACGGTGATAATAGTTGATCATGCCCAAGAATTCCTGCAGTGCTTTGACAGTCGAGGGCGTGGGGAAGTTCTGAACAGCTGCTACCTTCTCAGGGGGGGGGGGTG
>NC_090753.1:20814062-20816562 GCF_036898095.1 Palaemon carinicauda
CAAGTCTTAGGAATACAAGAATGTTTAAGAGGATATTACGAGTTCAAATTCAGAAATTTAGTTTGAGAAATTGTGATATTTTAGAAATATGAAGTTTAGTTTTTTTATACATGAAAAAAAAAATCATAGGAGTTTCCAAGTTATAACCGTTAACAAGTAAAAAAATATAATTTTACCAGGTACGAGGAAAAAAAAATTCTCACTTTTCAACCTCATCCTTAGCCAAAAGCTAAAACTCCAAAGGAAAAGATAAATATTTGTTGACACTAAAATATTTTTGGGGATTAATAGAAATCCCTTGGTACTGATTGCTACATCTTAGATCACCAGAGTGCCTTCTTTTTTCAACTCCACCGCTTTAACCTCTCACTGTCTTTCTTTCTCTCTACCTCTGTTTTTTTTATATAAAGTGCCGAATTCCTAATTGTATCCTAAATAATTCTAACATCTGTTGCATACCTTCATTGATTAAAATTCCGTGTTTTCTGTGTAAAGGTTTCCTACAATTCCATCCTCATATGTCAAACATTACACACTCTTATGATGGACTGTTCATCTTTACTTCAAGCACGCCATACGACCACCTCATTGCCAAGCTAAATCAGTTATCTACAACGTGAACATATATTTCTTACAAGAAAAGGAAACTAGACAGAGTAGAGTATTTTAGGAAATAACCAATATATATATATATATATATATATATATATATATATATATATATATATATATATATATATATTATATATATATATATATAGAGTGAGAGAGAGAGAGAGAGAGAGAGAGAGAGAGAGAGAGAGAGAGAGAGAGAGAGAGAGAGAGAGAGAGAGAGAGAGAGAGGATGCTGATGTGTCGAGACATGACAAAGTGGGGAAATCCGTTGAAAAACCAATCCCCATTTATGTATAGATTTCCGAGGGGAAAGCTATATAAATGTATAATTTGTATTTTCAGTTTTCATCAACTCTTGGTGATGTATGAAAAGGTATGAAATAAGAACACGAGGAAATAAAAAGCCTCTGGTAATTCTTCTGTCAGTGATAATCTTAAAATTGTACAGAAAGAGAATACATTTTGGACAAATACCCCGTTATTTAATTAGCTGTAAAATACTTTTTTCCAAGCGCATTTGGAGATGAATTTGGGTATGTTAAACTACATAAAGTTCAGCCACTTCTAATACAAAATTGATTGATATATATATTTTTTTTTCCGGTTTCAGCGATAGTTTTACTAGACTGGTATGTGATGTATGATATTTGCTTTATATGATATTTACATAAAATTCGAACCAGTTTCAGCTCAACCTGCATCTAACACTACCCAGTTAACATCTATCAATAATTTGACTTAACTTCCATGAATGATTCAGTACAAACCTCCAGACTTTTGACAATATATATATATATATATATATATATATATATATATATATATATATATATATATATATATATATATATATATATGGGTGTGTGTGTGTGTGTGTGTCTGTCTGTCTGTGTGGCTGTGTGCATTCTTTTCCTGTCACGCCATACGGTAACAAATCGGAAAGCCATAATCTCCCCCAAATTAGTCAGACTACCATGTTGTAGTTAGTGAAGGGGGACGGGGTAGGAAGGGTTGAGTCTGCTTGTGTGAGAGTGCATGTATTTAACTAAATATCAAGCCGACATTTTTGACGGGTCGCATCCACTAAAGTAATAAAGAATTCACAATAGCAAAATTTAGTTCGCAAGAGGAGCCACTTGCTTGAAAAAATCCACGGACATTCTTTTTTTTTTTTTCTTTTTTTTTGGCAGAATAAAATAAAAGTATAGTTATTCCAATCGAATAGTTTTTCGGTTCAGCGTTTCGTATAACTAGTTGATCTCCATCACTAATATATACAGTAAATAAGAGACTTGTTTGACATTATCTAAATATTGTGCCTTGGTATTATTGACGATGAAAGAGAAAAGGCACAGACATATGTGAACAACTTCAAAACAAAACAAGAGGAAGAGAAATAAAGATAGAATAGTGTGCCCGTGTGTACTATCATAACAATAGATATGCCATAAGACAGGGATTCCCTACATTTTCTCCATCATTTACCTCCTCGGGCTTGATATATATCTACAATTACCCCTTAACCCCAATACGCTCAGTTCATAGCCGTCATAAAAACACTGCATGGATTTAGTGCAGCAATGGTGATGATGAAGACAGAGAAATAAGAAAATGAGAAATAAGTTTTATTGTTTATGTTTTTGCTCAAAATATTTCAATATACTTTGATAAAGAAAATTAAATTACGTAGTCCATTTACACCCCAAAAAAGACTTCTATTGAAAAATTTGTCCTTTTATTTTACAAAATATCAACGCCTTGTAAAAGAACTAGGAACATTATTAGTGAGAACACTGCTGATTCATTAAGATAACCACTTTGGTTATTCAAGTAGCTGGTGATGACATCACAGATTTACAAGTGATTCCTGGCCTTTGACTTCATT
>NC_090753.1:20821562-20865029 GCF_036898095.1 Palaemon carinicauda
ATGTAAATCCTCGGACAGCTGGTAGCGTCAGGTTCCAATTTCTTTTATGGACTCTCGTTACATGGTTGGTTTCGACCTGGCCTTTAATTAAAAGGGGCTAGCGTTCGATCCCAAGTATGAGGTAGAAATTTATTTCTATTTGAACACGATGTTGTGTTGATATTTATCCTTATTGACTCATTAGGGGTAATTTGAATGAATTACTACCAATTGTGTTACGTGGTGGCCCGGGAAATTGGGTAAAACTCGCTGGTAAGAGACTGATGTCTCGCCAGGTAAATCCTCGGACAGCTGGTAGCGTCAGGTTCCAATTTCTTTTATGGACTCTTGTGACATGGTTGGTTTCGACCTGGCCTTTCATTAGAAGGGGCTAGCGTTCGATCCCAAGTATGATGTAGAAATTTATTTCTATTTGAACACGATGTTGTGTTGATATTTATCCTTATTGATTCATTAGGGGTAATTTTAATGAATTACTACCAATTGTGTTACGTGGTGGCCCGGGAAATTGGGTAAAACTCACTGGTAAGAGACTGATGTCTCGCCAGGTATATCCTCGGACAGCTGGTAGCGTCAGGTTCCAATTTCTTTTATGGACTCTCGTGATATGGTTGGTTTCGACCTGGCCTTTCATTAGAAAGGGCTAGCGTTCGATCCCAAGTATGAGGTAGAAATTTATTTCTTTTTGAACACGATGTTGTGTTGATATCTATCCATATTGTCTCATTAGGGGTAATTTGAATGAATTACTACCAATTGTGTTACGTGGTGGACCGGGAAATTGGGTAAAACTCGCTGGTAAGAGACTGATGTCTGGCCAGGTAAATCCTCGGACAGCTGGTAGCGTCAGGTTCCAATTTCTTTTATGGGCTCTCGTGACAAGGTTGGTTTCGACCTGGCCTTTCATTAGAAAGGGGCTAGCGTTCGATCCCAAGTATGAGGTAGAAATTTATTTCTATTTGAACACGATGTTGTGTTGATATTTATCCTTATTGACTCATTAGGGATAATTTGAATGAATTACTACCAATTGTGTTATGTGGTGACCCGGGAAATTGGGTAAAACTCACTGGTAAGAGACTGATGTCTCGCCAGGTAAATCCTCGGACAGCTGGTAGCGTCAGGTTCCAATTTCTTTTATGGGCTCTCGTGACATGGTTGGTTTCGACCTGGCCTTTCATTAGAAGGGGCTAGCGTTCGATCCCAAGTATGAGGTAGAAATTTATTTCTATTTGAACACGATGTTGTGTTGATATTTATCCATATTGACTCATTAGGGGTATTTTGAATGAATTACTACCAATTGTGTTACGTGGAGGCCCGGGAAATTGGGTAAAACTCGCTGGTAAGAGACTGATGTCTCGCCAGGTAAATCCTCGGACAGCTGGTAGCGTCAGGTTCCAATTTCTTTTATGGGCTCTCGTGATATGGTTGGTTTTGACCTGGCCTTTCATTAGAAGGGGCTAGCGTTCGATCCCAAGTATGAGGTAGAAATTTATTTCTATTTGAACACAATGTTGTGTTGATATTTATCCTTATTGACTCATTAGGGGTAATTTGAATGAATTACTACCAATTGTGTTACGTGGTGGACCGGGAAATTGGGTAAAACTCGCTGGTAAGAGACTGATGTCTCGGCAGGTAAATCCTCGGACAGCTGGTAGCGTCAGGTTCCAATTTCTTTTATGGGCTCTCGTGACATGGTTGGTTTCGACCTGGCCTTTCATTAGAAGGGTCTAGCGTTCGATCCCAAGTATGAGGTAGAAATTTATTTCTATTTGAACACGATGTTGCGTTGATATTTATCCATATTGACTCATTAGGGGTAATTTGAATGAATTACTACCAATTGTGTTACGTGGTGGCCCGGGAAATTGGGTAAAACTCGCTGGTAAGAGACTGATGTCTCGCCAGGTAAATCCTCGGACAGCTGGTAGCGTCAGGTTCCAATTTCTTTTATGGGCTCTCGTGACATGGTTGGTTTCGTCTTGGCCTTTCATTAGAAGGGGCTAGCGTTCGATCCCAAGTATGAGGTAGAAATTTATTTCTATTTGAACACGATGTTGTGTTGATATTTATCCATATTGACTCAATAGGGGTAATTTGAATGAATTACTACCAATTGTGTTACGTGGTGGCCCGGGAAATTGGGTAAAACTCGCTGGTAAGAGACTGATGTCTCACCAGGTAAATCCTCGGACAGCTGGTAGCGTCAGGTTCCAATTTCTTTTATGGGCTCCCGTGACATGGTTGGTTTCGACCTGGCCTTTCATTAGAAGGGGCTAGCGTTCGATCACAAGTATGAGGTAGAAATTTATTTCTATTTGAACACGATGTTGTGTTGATATTTATCCATATTGACTCATTAGGGGTAATTTGAATGAATTACTACCAATTGTGTTACGTGGTGGACCGGGAAATTGGGTAAAACTCTCTGGTAAGAGACTGATGTCTTGCCAGGTAAATCCTCGGATAGCTGGTAGCGTCAGGTTCCAATTTCTTTTATGGGCTCTCGTGACAAGGTTGGTTTCGACCTGGCCTTTCATTAGAAAGGGCTAGCGTTCGATCCCAAGTATGAGGTAGAAATTTATTTCTATTTGAACACGATTTTGTGTTGATATTCATCCATATTGACTCATTAGGGGTAATTTGAATGAATTACTACCAATAGTGTTACGTGTTGGACCGGGAAATTGGGTAAAACTCGCTAGTAAGAGACTGATGTCTCGCCAGGTAAATCCTCGGACAGCTGGTAGCGTCAGGTTCCAATTTCTTTTATGGGCTCTCGTGACATGGTTGGTTTCGACCTGGCCTTTCATTAGAAGGGGCTAGCGTTCGATCCCAAGTATGAGGTAGAAATTTATTTCTATTTGAACACGATGTTGTGTTGATATTTATCAATATTGACTCATTAGGGGTAATTTGAATGAATTACTACCAATTGTGTTACGTGGTGGCCCGGGAAATTGGGTAAAACTCGCTGGTAAGAGACTGATGTCTCGCCAGGTAAATCCTCGGACAGCTGGTAGCGTCAGGTTCCAATTTCTTTTATGGGCTCTCGTTACATGGTTGGTTTCGACCTGGACTTTCATTTGAAGGGGCTAGCTTTTGATCCCAAGTATGAAGTAGAAATTTATTTCTATTTGAACACGATGTTGTGTTGATATTTATCCATATTGACTCATTAGGGGTAATTTGAATGAATTACTACCAATTGTGTTACATGGTGGCCGGGGAAATTGGGTAAAACTCGCTGGTAAGAGACTGATGTCTCGCCAGGTAAATCCTCGGACAGCTGGTAGCGTCAGGTTCCAATTTCTTTTATGGGCTCTCGTGACCTGGTTGGTTTCGACCTGGCCTTTCATTAGAAGGGGCTAGCGTTCGATCCCAAGTATGAGGTAGAAATTTATTTCTATTTGAACACGATGTTGTGTTGATATTTATCCATATTGACTCATTAGGGGTAATTTGAATGAATTACTACCAATTGAGTTACGTGGTGGCCCGGGGAATTGGGTAAAACTCGCTGGTAAGAGACTGATGTCTCGCCAGGTAAATCCTCGGACAGCTGGTAGCGTCAGGTTCCAATTTCTTTTATGGGCTCTCATGACATAGTTGGTTTCGACCTGGCCTTTCATTAGAAGGGGCTAGCGTTCGATCCCAAGTATGAGGTAGAAATTTATATCTATTTGAACACGATGTTGTGATGATATTTATCCATATTGACTCATTAGGGGTAATTTGAATGAATTACTACCAATTGTGTTACGTGGTGGCCCGGGAAATTGGGTAAAACTCGCTGGTAAGAGACTTAGGTCTCGCCAGGTAAATCCTCGGACAGCTGGTAGCGTCAGGTTCCAGTTTCTTTTATGGGCTCTCGTGACATGGATGGTTTCGTCCTGGCCTTTCATTAGAAGGGGCTAGCGTTCGATCCCAAGTATAAGGTAGAAATTTATTTCTATTTGAACACGATGTTGTGTTGATATTTATCCATATTGACTCATTGGGGGTAATTTGAATGAATTACTACCAATTGTGTTACGTGGTGGCCCGGGAAATTAGGTAAAACTCGCTGGTAAGAGACTGATGTACCCCAGGTAAATTCTCGGACAGCTGGTAGCGTCAGGTTCCAATTTCTTTTATGGGCTCTCGTGACATGGTTGGTTTTGACCTGGACTTTCATTAGAAGGGCTAGCGTTCGATCCCAAGTATGAGGTAGAAATTTATTTTTATTTGAACACGATGTTGTGTTGATATTTATCCATATTGACTCATTAGGGGTAATTTGAATGAATTACTACCAATTGTGTTACGTGGTGGACCGGGAAATTGGGTAAAACTCGCTGGTAAGAGACTGATGTCTGGCCAGGTAAATCCTCGGACAGCTGGTAGCTTCAGGTTCCAATTTCTTTTATGGACTATCGTGACATGGTTGGTTTCAACCTGGCCTTTCATTAGAAGGGGCTAGCGTACGATCCCAAGTATGAGGTAGAAATTTATTTCTATTTGAACACGATGTTGTGGTGATATTTATCCATATTGACTCATTAGGGGTAATTTGAAGGAATTACTACCAATTGTGTTACGTGGTGGCCCGGGAAATTGGGTAAAACTCGCTGGTAAGAGACTGATGTCTCGCCAGGTAAATCCTCGGACAGCTGGTAGCGTCAGGTTCCAATTTCTTTTATGGACTCTCGTGACATGGTTGGTTTCGACCTGGCCTTTCATTAGAAGGGTCTAGCGTTCGATCCCAAGTATGAGGTAGAACTTTATTTCTACTTGAACACGATGTTGTGTTGATATTTATCCATATTGACTCATTAGAGGTAATTTGAATGAATTACTACCAATTGTGTTACGTGGTGGCCCGGGAAATTGGGTAAAACTCGCTGGTAAGAGACTGATGTCTCGCCAGGTAAATCCTCGGACAGCTGGTAGCGTCAGGTTCCAATTTCTTTTATGGGCTCTCGTGACATGGTTGGTTTCGACCTGGCCTTTCATTAGAAGGGGCTAGCGTTCGATCCCAAGTATGAGGTAGAAATTTTTTTCTATTTGAACACGATGTTGTGTTGATATTTATCCATATTGACTCATTAGGGGTAATTTGAATGAATTACTACCAATTCAGTTACGTGGTGGCCCGGGAAATTGGGTAAAACTCGCTGGTAAGAGACTGATGTCTCGCCAGGTAAATCCTCGAACAGCTGGTAGCATCAGGTTCCAATTTCTTTTATGGACTCTCGTGACATGGTTGGTTTCGACCTTGCCTTTCATTAGAAGGGGCTAGCGTTCGATCCCAAGTATGAGGTAGAAATTTATTTTTATTTGAACACGATGTTGTGTTGATATTTATCCTTATTGACTCATTAGGGGTAATTTGAATGAATTACTACCAATTGTGTTACGTGGTGGCCCGGGAAATTGGGTAAAACTCGCTGGTAAGAGACTGATGTCTCGCCAGGTAAATCCTCGGACAGCTGGTAGCGTCAGGTTCCAATTTCTTTTACGGACTCTCGTGACATGGTTGGTTTAGACCTGGCCTTTCATTAGAAGGGGCTAGCGTTCGATCCCAAGTATGAGGTAGAAATTTATTTCTATTTGAACACGATGTTGTGTTGATATTTATCCTTATTGACTCATTAGGGGTAATTTGAATTAATTACTACCAATTGTGTTACGTGGTGGCCCGGGAAATTGGGTAAAACTCGCTGGTAAGAGACTGATGTCTCGCCAGGTAAATCCTCGGACAGCTGGTAGCGTCAGGTTCCAATTTCTTTTATAGACTCTCGTGACATGGTTGGTTTCGACCTGGCCTTTCATTAGAAGGGGCTAGCGTTCGATCCCAAGTATGAGGTAGAAATTTATTTCTATTTGAATACGATGTTGTGTTGATATTTATTTTTATTGACTCATTAGGGGTAATTTGAATGAATTACTACCAATTGTGTTACGTGGTGGCCCGGGAAATTGGGTAAAACTCGCTGGTAAGAGACTGATGTCTCGCCAGGTAAATCCTCGCACAGCTGGTAGCGTCAGGTTCCAATTTCTTTTATGGACTCTCGTGACATGGTTGGTTTCGACCTGGACTTTCATTAGAAGGGGCTAGCGTTCGATCCCAAGTATGAGGTAGAAATTTATTTCTATTTGAACACGATGTTGTGTTGATATTTATCCTTATTGACTCATTAGGGGTAATTTGAATGAATTACTACCAATTGTGTTACGTTGTGGCCCGGGAAATTGGGTAAAACTCGCTGGTAAGAGACTGATGTCTCGCCAGGTAAATCTTCGGACAGCTGGTAGCGTCAGGTTCCAATTTCTTTTATGGACTCTCGTGACATGGTTGGTTTCGACCTGGCCTTTCATTAGAAGGGTCTAGCGTTCGATCCCAAGTATGAGGTAGAAATTTATTTCTATTTGAACACGATGTTGTGTTGATATTTATCCATATTGACTCATTAGGGGTATTTTGAATGAATTACTACCAATTGTGTTACGTGGAGGCCCGGGAAATTGGGTAAAACTCGCTGGTAAGAGACTGATGTCTCGCCAGGTAAATCCTCGGACAGCTGGTAGCGTCAGGTTCCAATTTCTTTTATGGGCTCTCGTGATATGGTTGGTTTCGACCTGGCCTTTCATTAGAAGGGGCTAGCGTTCGATCCCAAGTATGAGGTAGAAATTTATTTCTATTTGAACACAATGTTGTGTTGATATTTATCCTTATTGACTCATTAGGGGTAATTTGAATGAATTACTACCAATTGTGTTACGTGGTGGACCGGGAAATTGGGTAAAACTCGCTGGTAAGAGACTGATGTCTCGCCAGGTAAATCCTCGGACAGCTGGTAGCGTCAGGTTCCAATTTCTTTTATGGGCTCTCGTGACATGGTTGGTTTCGACCTGGCCTTTCATTAGAAGGGGCTAGCGTTCGATCCCAAGTATGAGGTAGAAATTTATTTCTATTTGAACACGATGTTGCGTTGATATTTATCCATATTGACTCATTAGGGGTAATTTGAATGAATTACTACCAATTGTGTTACGTGGTGGCCCGGGAAATTGGGTAAAACTCGCTGGTAAGAGACTGATGTCTCGCCAGGTAAATCCTCGGACAGCTTGTAGCGTCAGGTTCCAATTTCTTTTATGGGCTCTCGTGACATGGTTGGTTTCGTCTTGGCCTTTCATTAGAAGGGGCTAGCGTTCGATCCCAAGTATGAGGTAGAAATTTATTTCTATTTGAACACGATGTTGTGTTAATATTTATCCATATTGACTCATTAGGGGTAATTTGAATGAATTACTACCAATTTTGTTACGTGGTGGCCCGGGAAATTGGGTAAAACTTGCTGGTAAGAGACTGATGTCTCACCAGGTAAATCCTCGGACAGCTGGTTGCGTCAGGTTCCAATTTCTTTTATGGGCTCCCGTGACATGGTTGGTTTCGACCTGGCCTTTCATTAGAAGGGGCTAGCGTTCGATCCCAAGTATGAGGTAGAAATTTATTTCTATTTGAACACGATGTTGTGTTGATATTTATCCATATTGACTCATTAGGGGTAATTTGAATGAATTACTACCAATTGTGTTACGTGGTGGACCGGGAAATTGGGTAAAACTCTCTGGTAAGAGACTGATGTCTTGCCAGGTAAATCCTCGGATAGCTGGTAGCGTCAGGTTCCAATTTCTTTTATGAGCTCTCGTGACAAGGTTGGTTTCGACCTGGCCTTTCATTAGAAAGGGCTAACGTTCGATCCCAAGTATGAGGTAGAAATTTATTTCTATTTGAACACGATTTTGTGTTGATATTCATCCATATTGACTCATTAGGGGTAATTTGAATGAATTACTACCAATAGTGTTACGTGGTGGACCGGGAAATTGGGTAAAACTCGCTAGTAAGAGACTGATGTCTCGCCAGGTAAATCCTCAGACAGCTGGTAGCGTCAGGTTCCAATTTCTTTTATGGGCTCTCGTGACATGGTTGGTTTCGACCTGGCCTTTCATTAGAAGGGGCTAGCGTTCGATCCCAAGTATGAGGTAGAAATTTATTTCTATTTGAACACGATGTTGTGTTGATATTTATCAATATTGACTCATTAGGGGTAATTTGAATGAATTACTACCAATTGTGTTACGTGGTGGCCCGGGAAATTGGGTAAAACTCGCTGGTAAGAGACTGATGTCTCGCCAGGTAAATCCTCGGACAGCTGGTAGCGTCAGGTTCCAATTTCTTTTATGGGCTCTCGTTACATGGTTGGTTTCGACCTGGACTTTCATTCGAAGGGGCTAGCTTTTGATCCCAAGTATGAGGTAGAAATTTATTTCTATTTGAACACGATGTTGTGTTGATATTTATCCATATTGACTCATTAGGGGTAATTTGAATGAATTACTACCAATTGTGTTACATGGTGGCCGGGGAAATTGGGTAAAACTCGCTGGTAAGAGACTGATGTCTCGCCAGGTAAATCCTCGGACAGCTGGTAGCGTCAGGTTCCAATTTCTTTTATGGGCTCTCGTGACATGGTTGGTTTCGACCTGGCCTTTCATTAGAAGGGGCTAGTGTTCGATCCCAAGTATGAGGTAGAAATTTATTTCTATTTGAACCATTGTTGTGTTGACATTTATCCATATTGACTCATTAGGGGTAATTTGAATGAATTACTACCAATTGAGTTACGTAGTGGCCTGGGGAATTGGGTAAAACTCGCTGGTAAGAGACTTATGTCTCGCCAGGTAAATCCTCGGACAGCTGGTAGCGTCAGGTTCCAATTTCTTTTATGGGCTCTCATGACATAGTTGGTTTCGACCTGGCCTTTCATTAGAAGGGGCTAGCGTTCGATCCCAAGTATGAGGTAGAAATTTATATCTATTTGAACACGATGTTGTGTTGATATTTATCCATATTGACTCATTAGGGGTAATTTGAATGAATTACTACCAATTGTGTTACGTGGTGGCCCGGGAAATTGGGTAAAACTCGCTGGTAAGAGACTGAGGTCTCGCCAGGTAAATCCTCGGACAGCTGGTAGCGTCAGGTTCCAGTTTCTTTTATGGGCTCTCGTGACATGGATGGTTTCGTCCTGGCCTTTCATTAGAAGGGGCTAGCGTTCGATCCCAAGTATAAGGTAGAAATTTATTTCTATTTGAACACGATGTTGTGTTGATATTTATCCATATTGACTCATTAGTGGTAATTTGAATGAATTACTACCAATTGTGTTACGTGGTGGCCCGGGAAATTGGGTAAAACTCGCTGGTAAGAGACTGATGTACCCCAGGTAAATTCTCGGACAGCTGGTAGCGTCAGGTTCCAATTTCTTTTATGGGCTCTCGTGACATGGTTGGTTTTGACCTGGCCTTTCATTAGAAGGGGCTAGCGTTCGATCCCAAGTATGAGGTAGAAATTTATTTTTATTTGAACACGATGTTGTGTTGATATTTATCCATATTGACTCATTAGGGGTAATTTGAATGAATTACTACCAATTGTGTTACGTGGTGGACCGGGAAATTGGGTAAAACTCGCTGGTAAGAGACTGATGTCTGGCCAGGTAAATCCTCGGACAGCTGGTAGCTTCAGGTTCCAATTTCTTTTATGGACTATCGTGACATGGTTGGTTTCAACCTGGCCTTTCATTAGAAGGGGCTAGCGTTCGATCCCAAGTATGAGGTAGAAATTTATTTCTATTTGAACACGATGTTGTGTTGATATTTATCCATATTGACTCATTAGGGGTAATTTGAAGGAATTACTACCAATTGTGTTACGTGGTGGCCCGGGAAATTGGGTAAAACTCGCTGGTAAGAGACTGATGTCTCGCCAGGTAAATCCTCGGACAGCTGGTAGCGTCAGGTTCCAATTTCTTTTATGGACTCTCGTGACATGGTTGGTTTCGACCTGGCCTTTCATTAGAAGGGTCTAGCGTTCGATCCCAAGTATGAGGTAGAAATTTATATCTATTTGAACACGATGTTGTGTTGATATTTATCCATATTGACTCATTAGGGGTAATTTGAATGAATTACTACCAATTGTGTTACGTGGTGGCCCGGGAAATTGGGTAAAACTCGCTGGTAAGAGACTGAGGTCTCGCCAGGTAAATCCTCGGACAGCTGGTAGCGTCAGGTTCCAGTTTCTTTTATGGGCTCTCGTGACATGGATGGTTTCGTCCTGGCCTTTCATTAGAAGGGGCTAGCGTTCGATCCCAAGTATGAGGTAGAAATTTATTTCTATTTGAACACGATGTTGTGTTGATATTTATTCTTATTGACTCATTAGGGGTAATTTGAATGAATTACTACCAATTGTGTTACGTGGTGGCCCGGGAAATTGGGTAAAATTCGCTGGTAAGAGACTGATGTCTCGCCAGGTAAATCCTCGGACAGCTGGTAGCGTCAGGTTCCAATTTCTTTTATGGGCTCTCGTGACATGGATGGTTTCGTCCTGGCCTTTCATTAGAAGGGGCTAGCGTTCGATCCCAAGTATGAGGTAGAAATTTATTTCTATTTGAACACGATGTTGTGTTAATATTTATCCATATTGACTCATTAGGGGTAATTTAAATGAATTACTACCAATTTTGTTACGTGGTGGCCCGGGAAATTGGGTAAAACTCGCTGGTAAGAGACTGATGTCTCAACAAGTAAATCCTCGGACAGCTGGTTGCGTCAGGTTCCAATTTCTTTTATGGGCTCCCGTGACATGGTTGGTTTCGACCTGGCCTTTCATTAGAAGGGGCTAGCGTTCGATCCCAAGTATGAGGTAGAAATTTATTTCTATTTGAACACGATGTTGTGTTGATATTTATCCATATTGACTCATTAGGGGTAATTTGAATGAATTACTACCAATTGTGTTACGTGGTGGACCGGGAAATTGGGTAAAACTCTCTGGTAAGAGACTGATGTCTTGCCAGGTAAATCCTCGGATAGCTGGTAGCGTCAGGTTCCAATTTCTTTTATGGGCTCTCGTGACAAGGTTGGTTTCGACCTGGCCTTTCATTAGAAAGGGCTAACGTTCGATCCCAAGTATGAGGTAGAAATTTATTTCTATTTGAACACGATTTTGTGTTGATATTCATCCATATTGACTCATTAGGGGTAATTTGAATGAATTACTACCAATTTTGTTACGTGGTGGCCCGGGAAATTGGGTAAAACTCGCTGGTAAGAGACTGATGTCTCACCAAGTAAATCCTCGGACAGCTGGTTGCGTCAGGTTCCAATTTCTTTTATGGGCTCCCGTGACATGGTTGGTTTCGACCTGGCCTTTCATTAGAAGGGGCTAGCGTTCGATCCCAAGTATGAGGTAGAAATTTATTTCTATTTGAACACGATGTTGTGTTGATATTTATCCATATTGACTCATTAGGGGTAATTTGAATGAATTACTACCAATTGTGTTACGTGGTGGACCGGGAAATTGGGTAAAACTCTCTGGTAAGAGACTGATGTCTTGCCAGGTAAATCCTCGGATAGCTGGTAGCGTCAGGTTCCAATTTCTTTTATGGGCTCTCGTGACAAGGTTGGTTTCGACCTGGCCTTTCATTAGAAAGGGCTAACGTTCGATCCCAAGTATGAGGTAGAAATTTATTTCTATTTGAACACGATTTTGTGTTGATATTCATCCATATTGACTCATTAGGGGTAATTTGAATGAATTACTACCAATAGTGTTACGTGGTGGACCGGGAAATTGGGTAAAACTCGCTAGTAAGAGACTGATGTCTCGCCAGGTAAATCCTCGGACAGCTGGTAGCGTCAGGTTCCAATTTCTTTTATGGGCTCTCGTGACATGGTTGGTTTCGACCTGGCCTTTCATTAGAAGGGGCTAGCGTTCGATCCCAAGTATGAGGTAGAAATTTATTTCTATTTGAACACGATGTTGTGTTGATATTTATCAATATTGACTCATTAGGGGTAATTTGAATGAATTACTACCAATTGTGTTACGTGGTGGCCCGGGAAATTGGGTAAAACTCGCTGGTAAGAGACTGATGTCTCGCCAGGTAAATCCTCGGACAGCTGGTAGCGTCAGGTTCCAATTTCTTTTATGGGCTCTCGTTACATGGTTGGTTTCGACCTGGACTTTCATTTGAAGGGGCTAGCTTTTGATCCCAAGTATGAGGTAGAAATTTATTTCTATTTGAACACGATGTTGTGTTGATATTTATCCATATTGACTCATTAGGGGTAATTTGAATGAATTACTACCAATTGTGTTACATGGTGGCCGGGGAAATTGGGTAAAACTCGCTGGTAAGAGACTGATGTCTCGCCAGGTAAATCCTCGGACAGCTGGTAGCGTCAGGTTCCAATTTCTTTTATGGGCTCTCGTGACATGGTTGGTTTCGACCTGGCCTTTCATTAGAAGGGGCTAGCGTTCGATCCCAAGTATGAGGTAGAAATTTATTTCTATTTGAACACGATGTTGTGTTGACATTTATCCATATTGACTCATTAGGGGTAATTTGAATGAATTACTACCAATTGAGTTACGTGGTGGCCCGGGGAATTGGGTAAAACTCGCTGGTAAGAGACTTATGTCTCGCCAGGTAAATCCTCGGACAGCTGGTAGCGTCAGGTTCCAATTTCTTTTATGGGCTCTCATGACATAGTTGGTTTCGACCTGGCCTTTCATTAGAAGGGGCTAGCGTTCGATCCCAAGTATGAGGTAGAAATTTATATCTATTTGAACACGATGTTGTGTTGATATTTATCCATATTGACTCATTAGGGGTAATTTGAATGAATTACTACCAATTGTGTTACGTGGTGGCCCGGGAAATTGGGTAAAACTCGCTGGTAAGAGACTGAGGTCTCGCCAGGTAAATCCTCGGACAGCTGGTAGCGTCAGGTTCCAGTTTCTTTTATGGGCTCTCGTGACATGGATGGTTTCGTCCTGGCCTTTCATTAGAAGGGGCTAGCGTTCGATCCCAAGTATAAGGTAGAAATTTATTTCTATTTGAACACGATGTTGTGTTGATATTTATCCATATTGACTCATTAGGGGTAATTTGAATGAATTACTACCAATTGTGTTACGTGGTGGCCCGGGAAATTGGGTAAAACTCGCTGGTAAGAGACTGATGTACCCCAGGTAAATTCTCGGACAGCTGGTAGCGTCAGGTTCCAATTTCTTTTATGGGCTCTCGTGACATGGTTGGTTTTGACCTGGCCTTTCATTAGAAGGGGCTAGCGTTCGATCCCAAGTATGAGGTAGAAATTTATTTTTATTTGAACACGATGTTGTGTTGATATTTATCCATATTGACTCATTAGGGGTAATTTGAATGAATTACTACCAATTGTGTTACGTGGTGGACCGGGAAATTGTGTAAAACTCGCTGGTAAGAGACTGATGTCTGGCCAGGTAAATCCTCGGACAGCTGGTAGCTTCAGGTTCCAATTTCTTTTATGGACTATCGTGACATGGTTGGTTTCAACCTGGCCTTTCATTAGAAGGGGCTAGCGTTCGATCCCAAGTATGAGGTAGAAATTTATTTCTATTTGAACACGATGTTGTGTTGATATTTATCCATATTGACTCATTAGGGGTAATTTGAAGGAATTACTACCAATTGTGTTACGTGGTGCCCCGGGAAATTGGGTAAAACTCGCTGGTAAGAGACTTATGTCTCGCCAGGTAAATCCTCGGACAGCTGGTAGCGTCAGGTTCCAATTTCTTTTATGGACTCTCGTGACATGGTTGGTTTCGACCTGGCCTTTCATTAGAAGGGTCTAGCGTTCGATCCCAAGTATGAGGTAGAAATTTATTTCTATTTGAACACGATGTTGTGTTGATATTTATCCATATTGACTCATTAGGGGTAATTTGAATGAATTACTACCAATTGTGTTACGTGGTGGCCCGGGAAATTGGGTAAAACTCGCTGGTAAGAGACTGATGTCTCGCCAGGTAAATCCTCGGACAGCTGGTAGCGTCAGGTTCCAATTTCTTTTATGGGCTCTCGTGACATGGTTGGTTTCGACCTGGCCTTTCATTAGAAGGGGCTAGTGTTCGATCCCAAGTATGAGGTAGAAATTTATTTCTATTTGAACATGATGTTGTGTTGACATTTATCCATATTGACTCATTAGGGGTAATTTGAATGAATTACTACCAATTGAGTTACGTGGTGGCCCGGGGAATTGGGTAAAACTCGCTGGTAAGAGACTTATGTCTCGCCAGGTAAATCCTCGGACAGCTGGTAGCGTCAGGTTCCAATTTCTTTTATGGGCTCTCATGACATAGTTGGTTTCGACTTGGCCTTTCATTAGAAGGGGCTAGCGTTCGATCCCAAGTATGAGGTAGAAATTTATACCTATTTGAACACGATGTTGTGTTGATATTTATCCATATTGACTCATTAGGGGTAATTTGAATGAATTACTACCAATTGTGTTACATGGTGGCCCGGGAAATTGGGTAAAACTCGCTGGTAAGAGACTGAGGTCTCGCCAGGTAAATCCTCGGACAGCTGGTAGCGTCAGGTTCCAGTTTCTTTTATGGGCTCTCGTGACATGGATGGTTTCATCCTGGCCTTTCATTAGAAGGGGCTAGCGTTCGATCCCAAGTATAAGGTAGAAATTTATTTCTATTTGAACACGATGTTGTGTTGATATTTATCCATATTGACTCATTAGGGGTAATTTGAATGAATTACTACCAATTGTGTTACGTGGTGGCCCGGGAAATTGGGTAAAACTCGCTGGTAAGAGACTGATGTACCCCAGGTAAATTCTCGGACAGCTGGTAGCGTCAGGTTCCAATTTCTTTTATGGGCTCTCGTGACATGGTTGGTTTTGACCTGGCCTTTCATTAGAAGGGGCTAGCGTTCGATCCCAAGTATGAGGTAGAAATTTTTTTTTATTTGAACACGATGTTGTGTTGATATTTATCCATATTGACTCATTAGGGGTAATTTGAATGAATTACTACCAATTGTGTTACGTGGTGGACCGGGAAATTGGGTAAAACTCGCTGGTAAGAGACTGATGTCTGGCCAGGTAAATCCTCGGACAGCTGGTAGCTTCAGGTTCCAATTTCTTTTATGGACTATCGTGACATGGTTGGTTTCAACCTGGCCTTTCATTAGAAGGGGCTAGCGTTCGATCCCAAGTATGAGGTAGAAATTTATTTCTATTTGAACACGATGTTGTGTTGATATTTATCCATATTGACTCATTAGGGGTAATTTGAAGGAATTACTACCAATTGTGTTACGTGGTGGCCCGGGAAATTGGGTAAAACTCGCTGGTAAGAGACTGATGTCTCGCCAGGTAAATCCTCGGACAGCTGGTAGCGTCAGGTTCCAATTTCTTTTATGGACTCTCGTGACATGGTTGGTTTCGACCTGGCCTTTCATTAGAAGGGTCTAGCGTTCGATCCCAAGTATGAGGTAGAAATTTATATCTATTTGAACACGATGTTGTGTTGATATTTATCCATATTGACTCATTAGGGGTAATTTGAATGAATTACTACCAATTGTGTTACGTGGTGGCCCGGGAAATTGGGTAAAACTCGCTGGTAAGAGACTGAGGTCTCGCCAGGTAAATCCTCGGACAGCTGGTAGCGTCAGGTTCCAGTTTCTTTTATGGGCTCTCGTGACATGGATGGTTTCGTCCTGGCCTTTCATTAGAAGGGGCTAGCGTTCGATCCCAAGTATGAGGTAGAAATTTATTTCTATTTGAACACGATGTTGTGTTGATATTTATTCTTATTGACTCATTAGGGGTAATTTGAATGAATTACTACCAATTGTGTTACGTGGTGGCCCGGGAAATTGGGTAAAACTCGCTTGTAAGAGACTGATGTCTCGCCAGGTAAATCCTCGGACAGCTGGTAGCGTCAGGTTCCAATTTCTTTTATGGGCTCTCGTGACATGGTTGGTTTCGTCTTGGCCTTTCATTAGAAGGGGCTAGCGTTCGATCCCACGTATGAGGTAGAAATTTATTTCTATTTGAACACGATGTTGTGTTAATATTTATCCATATTGACTCATTAGGGGTAATTTGAATGAATTACTACCAATTGTGTTACGTGGTGGCCCGGGAAATTGGGTAAAACTCGCTGGTAAGAGACTGAGGTCTCGCCAGGTAAATCCTCGGACAGCTGGTAGCGTCAGGTTCCAGTTTCTTTTATGGGCTCTCGTGACATGGATGGTTTCGTCCTGGCCTTTCATTAGAAGGGGCTAGCGTTCGATCCCAAGTATAAGGTAGAAATTTATTTCTATTTGAACACGATGTTGTGTTGATATTTATCCATATTGACTCATTAGGGGTAATTTGAATGAATTACTACCAATTGTGTTACGTGGTGGACCGGGAAATTGTGTAAAACTCGCTGGTAAGAGACTGATGTCTGGCCAGGTAAATCCTCGGACAGCTGGTAGCGTCAGGTTCCAATTTCTTTTATGGGCTCTCGTGACATGGTTGGTTTTGACCTGGCCTTTCATTAGAAGGGGCTAGCGTTCGATCCCAAGTATGAGGTAGAAATTTATTTTTATTTGAACACGATGTTGTGTTGATATTTATCCATATTGACTCATAAGGGATAATTTGAATGAATTACTACCAATTGTGTTACGTGGTGGACCGGGAAATTGTGTAAAACTCGCTGGTAAGAGACTGATGTCTGGCCAGGTAAATCCTCGGACAGCTGGTAGCTTCAGGTTCCAATTTCTTTTATGGACTATCGTGACATGGTTGGTTTCAACCTGGCCTTTCATTAGAAGGGGCTAGCGTTCGATCCCAAGTATGAGGTAGAAATTTATTTCTATTTGAACACGATGTTGTGTTGATATTTATCCATATTGACTCATTAGGGGTAATTTGAAGGAATTACTACCAATTGTGTTACGTGGTGCCCCGGGAAATTGGGTAAAACTCGCTGGTAAGAGACTGATGTCTCGCCAGGTAAATCCTCGGACAGCTGGTAGCGTCAGGTTCCAATTTCTTTTATGGACTCTCGTGACATGGTTGGTTTCGACCTGGCCTTTCATTAGAAGGGTCTAGCGTTCGATCCCAAGTATGAGGTAGAAATTTATTTCTATTTGAACACGATGTTGTGTTGATATTTATCCATATTGACTCGTTAGGGGTAATTTGAATGAATTACTACCAATTCAGTTACGTGGTGGCCCGGGAAATTGGGTAAAACTCGCTGGTAAGAGACTGATGTCTCGCCAGGTAAATCCTCGGACAGCTGGTAGCATCAGGTTCCAATTTCTTTTATGGACTCTCGTGACATGGTTGGTTTCGACCTTGCCTTTCATTAGAAGGGGCTAGCGTTCGATCCCAAGTATGAGGTAGAAATTTATTTTTATTTGAACACGATGTTGTGTTGATATTTATCCTTATTGACTCATTAGGGGTAATTTGAATGAATTACTACCAATTGTGTTACGTGGTGGCCCGGGAAATTGGGTAAAACTCGCTGGTAAGAGACTGATGTCTCGCCAGGTAAATCCTCGGACAGCTGGTAGCGTCAGGTTCCAATTTCTTTTATGGACTCTCGTGACATGGTTGGTTTCGACCTGGCCTTTCATTAGAAGGGGCTAGCGTTCGATCCCAAGTATGAGGTAGAAATTTATTTCTATTTGAACACGATGTTGTGTTGATATTTATTCTTATTGACTCATTAGGGGTAATTTGAATGAATTACTACCAATTGTGTTACGTGGTGGCCCGGGAAATTGGGTAAAACTCGCTGGTAAGAGACTGATGTCTCGCCAGGTAAATCCTCGCACAGCTGGTAGCGTCAGGTTCCAATTTCTTTTATGGACTCTCGTGACATGGTTGGTTTCGACCTGGACTTTCATTAGAAGGGGCTAGCGTTCGATCCCAAGTATGAGGTAGAAATTTATTTCTATTTGAACACGATGTTGTGTTGATATTTATCCTTATTGACTCATTAGGGGTAATTTGAATGAATTACTACCAATTGTGTTACGTTGTGGCCCGGGAAATTGGGTAAAACTCGCTGTTAAGAGACTGATGTCTCGCCAGGTAAATCCTCGGACAGCTGGTAGCGTCAGGTTCCAATTTCTTTTATGGACTCTCGTGACATGGTTGGTTTCGACCTGGCCTTTCATTAGAAGGGTCTAGCGTTCGATCCCAAGTATGAGTTAGAAATTTATTTCTATTTGAACACGATGTTGTGTTGATATTTATCCATATTGACTTAATAGAGGTAATTTGAATGAATTACTACCAATTGTGTTACGTGGTGGCCCGGGAAATTGGGGAAAACTCGCTGGTAAGAGACTGATGTCTCGCCAGGTAAATCCTCGGACAGCTGGTAGCGTCAGGTTCCAATTTCTTTTATGGGCTCTCGTGACATGGTTGGTTTCGACCTGGCCTTTCATTAGAAGGGGCTAGCGTTCGATCCCAAGTATGAGGTAGAAATTTTTTTCTATTTGAACACGATGTTGTGTTGATATTTATCCATATGGACTCATTAGGGGTAATTTGAATGAATTACTACCAATTCAGTTACGTGGTGGCCCGGGAAATTGGGTAAAACTCGCTGGTAAGAGACTGATGTCTCGCCAGGTAAATCCTCGGACAGCTGGTAGCGTCAGGTTCCAATTTCTTTTATGGACTCTCGTGACATGGTTGGTTTCGACCTTGCCTTTCATTAGAAGGGGCTAGCGTTCGATCCCAAGTATGAGGTAGAAATTTATTTCTATTTGAACACGATGTTGTGTTGATATTTATCCATATTGACTCATTAGGGGTAATTTGAATGAATTACTACCAATTGTGTTACGTGGTGGACCGGGAAATTGGGTAAAACTCGCTGGTAAGAGACTGATGTCTGGCCAGGTAAATCCTCGGACAGCTTGTAGCGTCAGGTTCCAATTTCTTTTATGGGCTCTCGTGACATGGTTGGTTTCGACCTGGCCTTTCATTAGAAGGGGCTAGCGTTCGATCCCAAGTATGAGGTAGAAATTTATTTCTATTTGAACACGATGTTGTGTTGATATTTATCCTTATTGACTCATTAGGGATAATTTGAATGAATTACTACCAATTGTGTTTTGTGGTGACCCGAAAAATTGGGTAAAACTAGCTGGTAAGAGACTGATGTGTCGCCAGGTAAATCCTCGGACAGCTGGTAGCGTCATGTTCCAATTTCTTTTATGGGCTCTCGTGACATGGTTGGTTTCGACCTGGCCTTCCATTAGAAGGGTCTAGCGTTCGATCCCAAGTATGATGTAGAAATTTATTTCTATTTGAACACGATGTTGTGTTGATATTTATCCTTATTGACTCATTATGGGTAATTTGAATGAATTACTACCAATTGTGTTACGTGGTGGCCCAGGAAATTGGGTAAAACTCGCTGGTAAGAGACTGATGTCTCGCCAGGTAAATCCTCGGACAGCAGGTAGCGCAAGGTTCCAATTTCTTTTATGTGCTCTCGTGACATGGTTGGTTTCGTCCTGGCCTTTCATTAGAAGGGGCTAGCGTTCGATCCCAAGTATGAGGTAGGAATTTATTTCTATTTGAACACGATGTTGTGTTAATATTTATCCATATTGACTCATTAGGAGTAATTTGAATGAATTATTACCAATTGTGTTACGTGGTGGCCCGGGAAATTGGGTAAAACTCGCTGGTAAGAGACTGATGTCTCGCCAGGTAAATCCTCGGACAGCTGGTTGCGTCAGGTTCCAATTTCTTTTATGGGCTCTCGTGACATGGTTGGTTTCGACCTGGCCTTTCATTAAAAAGGGCTAGCGTTCGATCCCAAGTATGAGGTAGAAATTTATTTCTATTTGAACACGATTTTGTGTTGATATTTATCCATATTGACTCATTAGGGGTAATTTGAATGAATTACTACCAAATGTGTTACGTGGTGGAACGGGAAATTGGGTAAAACTCGCTAGTAAGAGACTGATGTCTCGCCAGGTAAATCCTCGGACAGCTGGTAGCGTCAGGTTCCAATTTCTTTTATGGGCTCTCGTGACATGGTTGGTTTGGACCTGGCCTTTCATTAGAAGGGGCTAGCGTTCGATCCCAAGTATGAGGTAGAAATTTATTTCTATTTGAACACGATGTTGTGTTGATATTTATCCATATTGACTCATTAGGGGTAATTTGAATGAATTACTACCAATTGTGTTACGTAGTGGCCCGGAAAATTGGGTAAAACTCGCTGGTAAGAGACTGATGTCTCGCCAGGTAAATCCTCGGACAGCTGGTAGCGCCAGGTTCCAATTTCTTTTATGGGCTCTCGTGACATGGTTGGTTTCGACCTGGACTTTCATTAGAAGGGGCTAGCTTTCGATCCCATGTATGAGGTAGAAATTTATTTCTATTTGAACACGATGTTGTGTTGATATTTATTCATATCGACTCATTAGGGGTAATTTGAATGAATTACTACCAATTGTGTTACGTGGTGGCCCGGGAAATTGGGTAAAACTCGCTGGTAAGAGACTGATGTCTCGCCAGGTAAATCCTCGGACAGCTGGTAGCGTCAGGTTCCAATTTCTTTTATGGGCTCTCGTGATATGGTTGGTTTCAACCTGGCCTTTCATTAGAAGGGGCTAGCGTTCGATCCCAAGTATGAGGTAGAAATTTATTTCTATTTGAACACGATGTTGTGTTGATATTTATCATTATTGACTCATTAGGGGTAATTTGAATGAAATACTACCAATTGTGTTACGTGGTGGCCCGGGAAATTGGGTAAAACTCGCTGGTAAGAGACTGATGTCTCGCCAGGTAAATCCTCAGACAGCTGGTAGCGTCAGGTTCCAATTTCTTTTATGGGCTCTCGTGACATGGTTGGTTTCGACCTGGCCTTTCATTAGAAGGGCCTAGAGTTCGATCCCAAGTATGAGGTAGAAATTTATTTCTATTTGAACACGATGTTGTGTAGATATTTATCCATATTGACTCATGAGGGGTAATTTGAATGAATTACTACCAATTGTGTTACGTGGTGCCCCGGGAAATTGGGTAAAACTCGCTGGTAAGAGACTGATGTGTCGCCAGGTAAATCCTTGGACAGTTGGTAGCGTCAGGTTCCAATTTCTTTTATGGGCTCTCGTGACATGGTTGGTTTCGACCTGGCCTTTCATCAGAAGGGTCTAGCGTTTGATCCCAAGTATGAGGTAGAAATTTATTTCTATTTGAACACGATGTTGTGTTGATATTTATCCATATTGACTCATTAGGGGTAATTTGAATGAATTACTACCAATTGTGTTACGTGGTGGCCCGGGAAATTGGGTAAGACTCGCTGGTAAGAGACTGATGTCTCGCCAGGTAAATCCTCAGACAGCTGGTAGCGTCAGGTTCAAATTTCTTTTATGGGTTCTCGTGACATGGTTGGTTTCGTCCTGGCCTTTCATTAGAAGGGGATAGAGTTCGATCCCAAGTATGAGGTAGAAATTTATTTCTATTTGAACACGATGTTGAGTTGATATTTATCCATATTGACTCATTAGGGGTAATTTGAATTATTTACTACCAATTGTGTTATGTGGTGGCCCGGGAAATTGGGTAAAACTCGCTGGTAAGAGACTGATGTCTCGCCAGGTAAATCCTCGGACAGCTGGTTGCGTCAGGTTCCAATTTCTTTTATGGGCTCTCGTGACATGGTTGATTTCGACCTGGCCTTTCATTAGAAGGGGCTAGCCTTCGATCCCAAGAATGAGGTAGAAATTTATTTCTATTTGAACACGATGTTGTGTTGATATTTATCCATATTGACTCATTAGGGGTAATTTGAATGAATTACTACCAATTGTGTTACGTGGTGGCCCGGGAAATTGGGTAAAACTCGCTGGTAAGAGACTGATGTGTCGCCAGGTAAATCTTCGGACAGCTGGTAGCGTCAGGTTCCAATTTCTTTTATGGGGTCTCGTGACATGGTTGGTTTCGACCCGGCCTTTCATTAGAAAGGGCTAACGTTCGATCCCAAGTATGAGGTAGAAATTTATTTCTATTTGAACACGATGTTGTGTTGATATTTATCCATATTGACTCATTAGGGGTAATTTGAATGAATTACTACCAATTGTGTTACGTGGTGGCCCGGGAAATTGGGTAAAACTAGCTGGTAAGAAACTGATGTCTCGCCAGGTAAATCCTCAGACAACTGGTAGCGTCAGGTTCCAATTTCTTTTATGGGCTCTCGTGACATGGTTGGTTTCGACCTGGCCTTTCATTAGAAGGGGCTAGCATTCGATCCCAAGTATGAGGTAGAAATTTATTTCTATTTGAACACGATGTTGTGTTGATATTTATCCATATTGACTCATTAGGGGTAATTTGAATGAATTACTACCAATTGTGTTTCGTGGTGGCCCGGAAAATTGGGTAAAACTCGCTGGTAAGAGACTGATGTGTCGCCAGGTAAATCCTCGGACAGCTGGTAGCGTCAGGTTCCAATTTCTTTTATGGACTCTCGTGACATGGTTGGTTTCGACCTGGCCTTTCATTAGAAGGGTCTAGCGTTCGATCCCAAGTATGAGTTAGAAATTTATTTCTATTTGAACACGATGTTGTGTTGATATTTATCCATATTGACTTAATAGAGGTAATTTGAATGAATTACTACCAATTGTGTTACGTGGTGGCCCGGGAAATTGGGGAAAACTCGCTGGTAAGAGACTGATGTCTCGCCAGGTAAATCCTCGGACAGCTGGTAGCGTCAGGTTCCAATTTCTTTTATGGGCTCTCGTGACATGGTTGGTTTCGACCTGGCCTTTCATTAGAAGGGGCTAGCGTTCGATCCCAAGTATGAGGTAGAAATTTTTTTCTATTTGAACACGATGTTGTGTTGATATTTATCCATATGGACTCATTAGGGGTAATTTGAATGAATTACTACCAATTCAGTTACGTGGTGGCCCGGGAAATTGGGTAAAACTCGCTGGTAAGAGACTGATGTCTCGCCAGGTAAATCCTCGGACAGCTGGTAGCGTCAGGTTCCAATTTCTTTTATGGACTCTCGTGACATGGTTGGTTTCGACCTTGCCTTTCATTAGAAGGGGCTAGCGTTCGATCCCAAGTATGAGGTAGAAATTTATTTCTATTTGAACACGATGTTGTGTTGATATTTATCCATATTGACTCATTAGGGGTAATTTGAATGAATTACTACCAATTGTGTTACGTGGTGGACCGGGAAATTGGGTAAAACTCGCTGGTAAGAGACTGATGTCTGGCCAGGTAAATCCTCGGACAGCTTGTAGCGTCAGGTTCCAATTTCTTTTATGGGCTCTCGTGACATGGTTGGTTTCGACCTGGCCTTTCATTAGAAGGGGCTAGCGTTCGATCCCAAGTATGAGGTAGAAATTTATTTCTATTTGAACACGATGTTGTGTTGATATTTATCCTTATTGACTCATTAGGGATAATTTGAATGAATTACTACCAATTGTGTTTTGTGGTGACCCGGGAAATTGGGTAAAACTAGCTGGTAAGAGACTGATGTGTCGCCAGGTAAATCCTCGGACAGCTGGTAGCGTCATGTTCCAATTTCTTTTATGGGCTCTCGTGACATGGTTGGTTTCGACCTGGCCTTCCATTAGAAGGGTCTAGCGTTCGATCCCAAGTATGATGTAGAAATTTATTTCTATTTGAACACGATGTTGTGTTGATATTTATCCTTATTGACTCATTATGGGTAATTTGAATGAATTACTACCAATTGTGTTACGTGGTGGCCCAGGAAATTGGGTAAAACTCGCTGGTAAGAGACTGATGTCTCGCCAGGTAAATCCTCGGACAGCAGGTAGCGCCAGGTTCCAATTTCTTTTATGTGCTCTCGTGACATGGTTGGTTTCGTCCTGGCCTTTCATTAGAAGGGGCTAGCGTTCGATCCCAAGTATGAGGTAGGAATTTATTTCTATTTGAACACGATGTTGTGTTAATATTTATCCATATTGACTCATTAGGAGTAATTTGAATGAATTATTACCAATTGTGTTACGTGGTGGCCCGGGAAATTGGGTAAAACTCGCTGGTAAGAGACTGATGTCTCGCCAGGTAAATCCTCGGACAGCTGGTTGCGTCAGGTTCCAATTTCTTTTATGGGCTCTCGTGACATGGTTGGTTTCGACCTGGCCTTTCATTAAAAAGGGCTAGCGTTCGATCCCAAGTATGAGGTAGAAATTTATTTCTATTTGAACACGATTTTGTGTTGATATTTATCCATATTGACTCATTAGGGGTAATTTGAATGAATTACTACCAAATGTGTTACGTGGTGGAACGGGAAATTGGGTAAAACTCGCTAGTAAGAGACTGATGTCTCGCCAGGTAAATCCTCGGACAGCTGGTAGCGTCAGGTTCCAATTTCTTTTATGGGCTCTCGTGACATGGTTGGTTTGGACCTGGCCTTTCATTAGAAGGGGCTAGCGTTCGATCCCAAGTATGAGGTAGAAATTTATTTCTATTTGAACACGATGTTGTGTTGATATTTATCCATATTGACTCATTAGGGGTAATTTGAATGAATTACTACCAATTGTGTTACGTAGTGGCCCGGAAAATTGGGTAAAACTCGCTGGTAAGAGACTGATGTCTCGCCAGGTAAATCCTCGGACAGCTGGTAGCGCCAGGTTCCAATTTCTTTTATGGGCTCTCGTGACATGGTTGGTTTCGACCTGGACTTTCATTAGAAGGGGCTAGCTTTCGATCCCATGTATGAGGTAGAAATTTATTTCTATTTGAACACGATGTTGTGTTGATATTTATTCATATCGACTCATTAGGGGTAATTTGAATGAATTACTACCAATTGTGTTACGTGGTGGCCCGGGAAATTGGGTAAAACTCGCTGGTAAGAGACTGATGTCTCGCCAGGTAAATCCTCGGACAGCTGGTAGCGTCAGGTTCCAATTTCTTTTATGGGCTCTCGTGATATGGTTGGTTTCAACCTGGCCTTTCATTAGAAGGGGCTAGCGTTCGATCCCAAGTATGAGGTAGAAATTTATTTCTATTTGAACACGATGTTGTGTTGATATTTATCATTATTGACTCATTAGGGGTAATTTGAATGAAATACTACCAATTGTGTTACGTGGTGGCCCGGGAAATTGGGTAAAACTCGCTGGTAAGAGACTGATGTCTCGCCAGGTAAATCCTCAGACAGCTGGTAGCGTCAGGTTCCAATTTCTTTTATGGGCTCTCGTGACATGGTTGGTTTCGACCTGGCCTTTCATTAGAAGGGCCTAGAGTTCGATCCCAAGTATGAGGTAGAAATTTATTTCTATTTGAACACGATGTTGTGTAGATATTTATCCATATTGACTCATGAGGGGTAATTTGAATGAATTACTACCAATTGTGTTACGTGGTGCCCCGGGAAATTGGGTAAAACTCGCTGGTAAGAGACTGATGTGTCGCCAGGTAAATCCTTGGACAGTTGGTAGCGTCAGGTTCCAATTTCTTTTATGGGCTCTCGTGACATGGTTGGTTTCGACCTGGCCTTTCATCAGAAGGGTCTAGCGTTTGATCCCAAGTATGAGGTAGAAATTTATTTCTATTTGAACACGATGTTGTGTTGATATTTATCCATATTGACTCATTAGGGGTAATTTGAATGAATTACTACCAATTGTGTTACGTGGTGGCCCGGGAAATTGGGTAAGACTCGCTGGTAAGAGACTGATGTCTCGCCAGGTAAATCCTCAGACAGCTGGTAGCGTCAGGTTCAAATTTCTTTTATGGGTTCTCGTGACATGGTTGGTTTCGTCCTGGCCTTTCATTAGAAGGGGATAGAGTTCGATCCCAAGTATGAGGTAGAAATTTATTTCTATTTGAACACGATGTTGTGTTGATATTTATCATTATTGACTCATTAGGGGTAATTTGAATGAAATACTACCAATTGTGTTACGTGGTGGCCCGGGAAATTGGGTAAAACTCGCTGGTAAGAGACTGATGTCTCGCCAGGTAAATCCTCAGACAGCTGGTAGCGTCAGGTTCCAATTTCTTTTATGGGCTCTCGTGACATGGTTGGTTTCGACCTGGCCTTTCATTAGAAGGGCCTAGAGTTCGATCCCAAGTATGAGGTAGAAATTTATTTCTATTTGAACACGATGTTGTGTAGATATTTATCCATATTGACTCATGAGGGGTAATTTGAATGAATTACTACCAATTGTGTTACGTGGTGCCCCGGGAAATTGGGTAAAACTCGCTGGTAAGAGACTGATGTGTCGCCAGGTAAATCCTTGGACAGTTGGTAGCGTCAGGTTCCAATTTCTTTTATGGGCTCTCGTGACATGGTTGGTTTCGACCTGGCCTTTCATCAGAAGGGTCTAGCGTTTGATCCCAAGTATGAGGTAGAAATTTATTTCTATTTGAACACGATGTTGTGTTGATATTTATCCATATTGACTCATTAGGGGTAATTTGAATGAATTACTACCAATTGTGTTACGTGGTGGCCCGGGAAATTGGGTAAGACTCGCTGGTAAGAGACTGATGTCTCGCCAGGTAAATCCTCAGACAGCTGGTAGCGTCAGGTTCAAATTTCTTTTATGGGTTCTCGTGACATGGTTGGTTTCGTCCTGGCCTTTCATTAGAAGGGGATAGAGTTCGATCCCAAGTATGAGGTAGAAATTTATTTCTATTTGAACACGATGTTGAGTTGATATTTATCCATATTGACTCATTAGGGGTAATTTGAATTATTTACTACCAATTGTGTTATGTGGTGGCCCGGGAAATTGGGTAAAACTCGCTGGTAAGAGACTGATGTCTCGCCAGGTAAATCCTCGGACAGCTGGTTGCGTCAGGTTCCAATTTCTTTTATGGGCTCTCGTGACATGGTTGATTTCGACCTGGCCTTTCATTAGAAGGGGCTAGCCTTCGATCCCAAGAATGAGGTAGAAATTTATTTCTATTTGAACACGATGTTGTGTTGATATTTATCCATATTGACTCATTAGGGGTAATTTGAATGAATTACTACCAATTGTGTTACGTGGTGGCCCGGGAAATTGGGTAAAACTCGCTGGTAAGAGACTGATGTGTCGCCAGGTAAATCTTCGGACAGCTGGTAGCGTCAGGTTCCAATTTCTTTTATGGGGTCTCGTGACATGGTTGGTTTCGACCCGGCCTTTCATTAGAAAGGGCTAACGTTCGATCCCAAGTATGAGGTAGAAATTTATTTCTATTTGAACACGATGTTGTGTTGATATTTATCCATATTGACTCATTAGGGGTAATTTGAATGAATTACTACCAATTGTGTTACGTGGTGGCCCGGGAAATTGGGTAAAACTAGCTGGTAAGAAACTGATGTCTCGCCAGGTAAATCCTCAGACAACTGGTAGCGTCAGGTTCCAATTTCTTTTATGGGCTCTCGTGACATGGTTGGTTTCGACCTGGCCTTTCATTAGAAGGGGCTAGCATTCGATCCCAAGTATGAGGTAGAAATTTATTTCTATTTGAACACGATGTTGTGTTGATATTTATCCATATTGACTCATTAGGGGTAATTTGAATGAATTACTACCAATTGTGTTTCGTGGTGGCCCGGAAAATTGGGTAAAACTCGCTGGTAAGAGACTGATGTGTCGCCAGGTAAATCCTCGGACAGCTGGTAGCGTCAGGTTCCAATTTCTTTTATGGACTCTCGTGACATGGTTGGTTTCGACCTGGCCTTTCATTAGAAGGGTCTAGCGTTCGATCCCAAGTATGAGTTAGAAATTTATTTCTATTTGAACACGATGTTGTGTTGATATTTATCCATATTGACTTAATAGAGGTAATTTGAATGAATTACTACCAATTGTGTTACGTGGTGGCCCGGGAAATTGGGGAAAACTCGCTGGTAAGAGACTGATGTCTCGCCAGGTAAATCCTCGGACAGCTGGTAGCGTCAGGTTCCAATTTCTTTTATGGGCTCTCGTGACATGGTTGGTTTCGACCTGGCCTTTCATTAGAAGGGGCTAGCGTTCGATCCCAAGTATGAGGTAGAAATTTTTTTCTATTTGAACACGATGTTGTGTTGATATTTATCCATATGGACTCATTAGGGGTAATTTGAATGAATTACTACCAATTCAGTTACGTGGTGGCCCGGGAAATTGGGTAAAACTCGCTGGTAAGAGACTGATGTCTCGCCAGGTAAATCCTCGGACAGCTGGTAGCGTCAGGTTCCAATTTCTTTTATGGACTCTCGTGACATGGTTGGTTTCGACCTTGCCTTTCATTAGAAGGGGCTAGCGTTCGATCCCAAGTATGAGGTAGAAATTTATTTCTATTTGAACACGATGTTGTGTTGATATTTATCCATATTGACTCATTAGGGGTAATTTGAATGAATTACTACCAATTGTGTTACGTGGTGGACCGGGAAATTGGGTAAAACTCGCTGGTAAGAGACTGATGTCTGGCCAGGTAAATCCTCGGACAGCTTGTAGCGTCAGGTTCCAATTTCTTTTATGGGCTCTCGTGACATGGTTGGTTTCGACCTGGCCTTTCATTAGAAGGGGCTAGCGTTCGATCCCAAGTATGAGGTAGAAATTTATTTCTATTTGAACACGATGTTGTGTTGATATTTATCCTTATTGACTCATTAGGGATAATTTGAATGAATTACTACCAATTGTGTTTTGTGGTGACCCGGGAAATTGGGTAAAACTAGCTGGTAAGAGACTGATGTGTCGCCAGGTAAATCCTCGGACAGCTGGTAGCGTCATGTTCCAATTTCTTTTATGGGCTCTCGTGACATGGTTGGTTTCGACCTGGCCTTCCATTAGAAGGGTCTAGCGTTCGATCCCAAGTATGATGTAGAAATTTATTTCTATTTGAACACGATGTTGTGTTGATATTTATCCTTATTGACTCATTATGGGTAATTTGAATGAATTACTACCAATTGTGTTACGTGGTGGCCCAGGAAATTGGGTAAAACTCGCTGGTAAGAGACTGATGTCTCGCCAGGTAAATCCTCGGACAGCAGGTAGCGCCAGGTTCCAATTTCTTTTATGTGCTCTCGTGACATGGTTGGTTTCGTCCTGGCCTTTCATTAGAAGGGGCTAGCGTTCGATCCCAAGTATGAGGTAGGAATTTATTTCTATTTGAACACGATGTTGTGTTAATATTTATCCATATTGACTCATTAGGAGTAATTTGAATGAATTATTACCAATTGTGTTACGTGGTGGCCCGGGAAATTGGGTAAAACTCGCTGGTAAGAGACTGATGTCTCGCCAGGTAAATCCTCGGACAGCTGGTTGCGTCAGGTTCCAATTTCTTTTATGGGCTCTCGTGACATGGTTGGTTTCGACCTGGCCTTTCATTAAAAAGGGCTAGCGTTCGATCCCAAGTATGAGGTAGAAATTTATTTCTATTTGAACACGATTTTGTGTTGATATTTATCCATATTGACTCATTAGGGGTAATTTGAATGAATTACTACCAAATGTGTTACGTGGTGGAACGGGAAATTGGGTAAAACTCGCTAGTAAGAGACTGATGTCTCGCCAGGTAAATCCTCGGACAGCTGGTAGCGTCAGGTTCCAATTTCTTTTATGGGCTCTCGTGACATGGTTGGTTTGGACCTGGCCTTTCATTAGAAGGGGCTAGCGTTCGATCCCAAGTATGAGGTAGAAATTTATTTCTATTTGAACACGATGTTGTGTTGATATTTATCCATATTGACTCATTAGGGGTAATTTGAATGAATTACTACCAATTGTGTTACGTAGTGGCCCGGAAAATTGGGTAAAACTCGCTGGTAAGAGACTGATGTCTCGCCAGGTAAATCCTCGGACAGCTGGTAGCGCCAGGTTCCAATTTCTTTTATGGGCTCTCGTGACATGGTTGGTTTCGACCTGGACTTTCATTAGAAGGGGCTAGCTTTCGATCCCATGTATGAGGTAGAAATTTATTTCTATTTGAACACGATGTTGTGTTGATATTTATTCATATCGACTCATTAGGGGTAATTTGAATGAATTACTACCAATTGTGTTACGTGGTGGCCCGGGAAATTGGGTAAAACTCGCTGGTAAGAGACTGATGTCTCGCCAGGTAAATCCTCGGACAGCTGGTAGCGTCAGGTTCCAATTTCTTTTATGGGCTCTCGTGATATGGTTGGTTTCAACCTGGCCTTTCATTAGAAGGGGCTAGCGTTCGATCCCAAGTATGAGGTAGAAATTTATTTCTATTTGAACACGATGTTGTGTTGATATTTATCATTATTGACTCATTAGGGGTAATTTGAATGAAATACTACCAATTGTGTTACGTGGTGGCCCGGGAAATTGGGTAAAACTCGCTGGTAAGAGACTGATGTCTCGCCAGGTAAATCCTCAGACAGCTGGTAGCGTCAGGTTCCAATTTCTTTTATGGGCTCTCGTGACATGGTTGGTTTCGACCTGGCCTTTCATTAGAAGGGCCTAGAGTTCGATCCCAAGTATGAGGTAGAAATTTATTTCTATTTGAACACGATGTTGTGTAGATATTTATCCATATTGACTCATGAGGGGTAATTTGAATGAATTACTACCAATTGTGTTACGTGGTGCCCCGGGAAATTGGGTAAAACTCGCTGGTAAGAGACTGATGTGTCGCCAGGTAAATCCTTGGACAGTTGGTAGCGTCAGGTTCCAATTTCTTTTATGGGCTCTCGTGACATGGTTGGTTTCGACCTGGCCTTTCATCAGAAGGGTCTAGCGTTTGATCCCAAGTATGAGGTAGAAATTTATTTCTATTTGAACACGATGTTGTGTTGATATTTATCCATATTGACTCATTAGGGGTAATTTGAATGAATTACTACCAATTGTGTTACGTGGTGGCCCGGGAAATTGGGTAAGACTCGCTGGTAAGAGACTGATGTCTCGCCAGGTAAATCCTCAGACAGCTGGTAGCGTCAGGTTCAAATTTCTTTTATGGGTTCTCGTGACATGGTTGGTTTCGTCCTGGCCTTTCATTAGAAGGGGATAGAGTTCGATCCCAAGTATGAGGTAGAAATTTATTTCTATTTGAACACGATGTTGTGTTGATATTTATCCATATTGACTCATTAGGGGTAATTTGAATATTTACTACCAATTGTGTTACGTGGTGGCCCGGGAAATTGGGTAAAACTCGCTGGTAAGAGACTGATGTCTCGCCAGGTAAATCCTCAGACAGCTGGTAGCGTCAGGTTCCAATTTCTTTTATGGGCTCTCGTGACATGGTTGGTTTCGACCTGGCCTTTCATTAGAAGGGGCTAGCGTTCGATCCCAAGTATGAGGTAGAAATTTATTTCTATTTGAACACGATGTTGTGTTGATATTTATCCATATTGACTCATTAGGGGTAATTTGAATGAATTACTACCAATTGTGTTACGTGGTGGCCCGGGAAATTGGGTAAAACTCGCTGGTAAGAGACTGATGTGTCGCCAGGTAAATCCTTCGGACAGCTGGTAGCGTCAGGTTCCAATTTCTTTTATGGGTCTCGTGACATGGTTGGTTTCGACCTGGCCTTTCATTAGAAGGGCTAGCGTTCGATCCCAAGTATGAGGTAGAAATTTATTTCTATTTGAACACGATGTTGTGTTGATATTTATCCATATTGACTCATTAGGGGTAATTTGAATGAATTACTACCAATTGTGTTACGTGGTGGCCCGGGAAATTGGGTAAAACTCGCTGGTAAGAGACTGATGTCTCGCCAGGTAAATCCTCAGACAGCTGGTAGCGTCAGGTTCCAATTTCTTTTATGGGCTCTCGTGACATGGTTGGTTTCGACCTGGCCTTTCATTAGAAGGGGCTAGCATTCGATCCCAAGTATGAGGTAGAAATTTATTTCTATTTGAACACGATGTTGTGTTGATATTTATCCATATTGACTCATTAGGGGTAATTTGAATGAATTACTACCAATTGTGTTTCGTGGTGGCCCGGGAAATTGGGTAAAACTCGCTGGTAAGAGACTGATGTCTCGCCAGGTAAATCCTCGGACAGCTGGTAGCGTCAGGTTCCAATTTCTTTTATGGGCTCTCGTGACATGGTTGGTTTCGACCTGGCCTTTCATTAGAAGGGGCTAGCGTTCGATCCCAAGTGAATGAGGTAGAAATTTATTTCTATTTGAACACGATGTTGTGTTGATATTTATCCATATTGACTCATTAGGGGTAATTTGAATGAATTACTACCAATTGTGTTACGTGGTGGCCCGGGAAATTGGGTAAAACTCGCTGGTAAGAGACTGATGTCTCGCCAGGTAAATCCTCGGACAGCTGGTAGCGTCAGGTTCCAATTTCTTTTATGGGCTCTCGTGACATGGTTGGTTTCGACCTCGGCCTTTCATTAGAAGGGGCTAGCGTTCGATCCCAAGTATGAGGTAGAAATTTATTTCTATTTGAACACGATGTTGTGTTGATATTTATCCATATTGACTCATTAGGGGTAATTTGAATGAATTACTACCAATTGTGTTACGTGGTGGCCCGGGAAATTGGGTAAAACTAGCTGGTAAGAAACTGATGTCTCGCCAGGTAAATCCTCAGACAACTGGTAGCGTCAGGTTCCAATTTCTTTTATGGGCTCTCGTGACATGGTTGGTTTCGACCTGGCCTTTCATTAGAAGGGGCTAGCATTCGATCCCAAGTATGAGGTAGAAATTTATTTCTATTTGAACACGATGTTGTGTTGATATTTATCCATATTGACTCATTAGGGGTAATTTGAATGAATTACTACCAATTGTGTTTCGTGGTGGCCCGGAAAATTGGGTAAAACTCGCTGGTAAGAGACTGATGTGTCGCCAGGTAAATCCTCGGACAGCTGGTAGCGTCAGGTTCCAATTTCTTTTATGGACTCTCGTGACATGGTTGGTTTCGACCTGGCCTTTCATTAGAAGGGTCTAGCGTTCGATCCCAAGTATGAGTTAGAAATTTATTTCTATTTGAACACGATGTTGTGTTGATATTTATCCATATTGACTTAATAGAGGTAATTTGAATGAATTACTACCAATTGTGTTACGTGGTGGCCCGGGAAATTGGGGAAAACTCGCTGGTAAGAGACTGATGTCTCGCCAGGTAAATCCTCGGACAGCTGGTAGCGTCAGGTTCCAATTTCTTTTATGGGCTCTCGTGACATGGTTGGTTTCGACCTGGCCTTTCATTAGAAGGGGCTAGCGTTCGATCCCAAGTATGAGGTAGAAATTTTTTTCTATTTGAACACGATGTTGTGTTGATATTTATCCATATGGACTCATTAGGGGTAATTTGAATGAATTACTACCAATTCAGTTACGTGGTGGCCCGGGAAATTGGGTAAAACTCGCTGGTAAGAGACTGATGTCTCGCCAGGTAAATCCTCGGACAGCTGGTAGCGTCAGGTTCCAATTTCTTTTATGGACTCTCGTGACATGGTTGGTTTCGACCTTGCCTTTCATTAGAAGGGGCTAGCGTTCGATCCCAAGTATGAGGTAGAAATTTATTTCTATTTGAACACGATGTTGTGTTGATATTTATCCATATTGACTCATTAGGGGTAATTTGAATGAATTACTACCAATTGTGTTACGTGGTGGACCGGGAAATTGGGTAAAACTCGCTGGTAAGAGACTGATGTCTGGCCAGGTAAATCCTCGGACAGCTTGTAGCGTCAGGTTCCAATTTCTTTTATGGGCTCTCGTGACATGGTTGGTTTCGACCTGGCCTTTCATTAGAAGGGGCTAGCGTTCGATCCCAAGTATGAGGTAGAAATTTATTTCTATTTGAACACGATGTTGTGTTGATATTTATCCTTATTGACTCATTAGGGATAATTTGAATGAATTACTACCAATTGTGTTTTGTGGTGACCCGGGAAATTGGGTAAAACTAGCTGGTAAGAGACTGATGTGTCGCCAGGTAAATCCTCGGACAGCTGGTAGCGTCATGTTCCAATTTCTTTTATGGGCTCTCGTGACATGGTTGGTTTCGACCTGGCCTTCCATTAGAAGGGTCTAGCGTTCGATCCCAAGTATGATGTAGAAATTTATTTCTATTTGAACACGATGTTGTGTTGATATTTATCCTTATTGACTCATTATGGGTAATTTGAATGAATTACTACCAATTGTGTTACGTGGTGGCCCAGGAAATTGGGTAAAACTCGCTGGTAAGAGACTGATGTCTCGCCAGGTAAATCCTCGGACAGCAGGTAGCGCCAGGTTCCAATTTCTTTTATGTGCTCTCGTGACATGGTTGGTTTCGTCCTGGCCTTTCATTAGAAGGGGCTAGCGTTCGATCCCAAGTATGAGGTAGGAATTTATTTCTATTTGAACACGATGTTGTGTTAATATTTATCCATATTGACTCATTAGGAGTAATTTGAATGAATTATTACCAATTGTGTTACGTGGTGGCCCGGGAAATTGGGTAAAACTCGCTGGTAAGAGACTGATGTCTCGCCAGGTAAATCCTCGGACAGCTGGTTGCGTCAGGTTCCAATTTCTTTTATGGGCTCTCGTGACATGGTTGGTTTCGACCTGGCCTTTCATTAAAAAGGGCTAGCGTTCGATCCCAAGTATGAGGTAGAAATTTATTTCTATTTGAACACGATTTTGTGTTGATATTTATCCATATTGACTCATTAGGGGTAATTTGAATGAATTACTACCAAATGTGTTACGTGGTGGAACGGGAAATTGGGTAAAACTCGCTAGTAAGAGACTGATGTCTCGCCAGGTAAATCCTCGGACAGCTGGTAGCGTCAGGTTCCAATTTCTTTTATGGGCTCTCGTGACATGGTTGGTTTGGACCTGGCCTTTCATTAGAAGGGGCTAGCGTTCGATCCCAAGTATGAGGTAGAAATTTATTTCTATTTGAACACGATGTTGTGTTGATATTTATCCATATTGACTCATTAGGGGTAATTTGAATGAATTACTACCAATTGTGTTACGTAGTGGCCCGGAAAATTGGGTAAAACTCGCTGGTAAGAGACTGATGTCTCGCCAGGTAAATCCTCGGACAGCTGGTAGCGCCAGGTTCCAATTTCTTTTATGGGCTCTCGTGACATGGTTGGTTTCGACCTGGACTTTCATTAGAAGGGGCTAGCTTTCGATCCCATGTATGAGGTAGAAATTTATTTCTATTTGAACACGATGTTGTGTTGATATTTATTCATATCGACTCATTAGGGGTAATTTGAATGAATTACTACCAATTGTGTTACGTGGTGGCCCGGGAAATTGGGTAAAACTCGCTGGTAAGAGACTGATGTCTCGCCAGGTAAATCCTCGGACAGCTGGAAGCGTCAGGTTCCAATTTCTTTTATGGGCTCTCGTGATATGGTTGGTTTCAACCTGGCCTTTCATTAGAAGGGGCTAGCGTTCGATCCCAAGTATGAGGTAGAAATTTATTTCTATTTGAACACGATGTTGTGTTGATATTTATCATTATTGACTCATTAGGGGTAATTTGAATGAAATACTACCAATTGTGTTACGTGGTGGCCCGGGAAATTGGGTAAAACTCGCTGGTAAGAGACTGATGTCTCGCCAGGTAAATCCTCAGACAGCTGGTAGCGTCAGGTTCCAATTTCTTTTATGGGCTCTCGTGACATGGTTGGTTTCGACCTGGCCTTTCATTAGAAGGGCCTAGAGTTCGATCCCAAGTATGAGGTAGAAATTTATTTCTATTTGAACACGATGTTGTGTAGATATTTATCCATATTGACTCATGAGGGGTAATTTGAATGAATTACTACCAATTGTGTTACGTGGTGCCCCGGGAAATTGGGTAAAACTCGCTGGTAAGAGACTGATGTGTCGCCAGGTAAATCCTTGGACAGTTGGTAGCGTCAGGTTCCAATTTCTTTTATGGGCTCTCGTGACATGGTTGGTTTCGACCTGGCCTTTCATCAGAAGGGTCTAGCGTTTGATCCCAAGTATGAGGTAGAAATTTATTTCTATTTGAACACGATGTTGTGTTGATATTTATCCATATTGACTCATTAGGGGTAATTTGAATGAATTACTACCAATTGTGTTACGTGGTGGCCCGGGAAATTGGGTAAGACTCGCTGGTAAGAGACTGATGTCTCGCCAGGTAAATCCTCAGACAGCTGGTAGCGTCAGGTTCAAATTTCTTTTATGGGTTCTCGTGACATGGTTGGTTTCGTCCTGGCCTTTCATTAGAAGGGGATAGAGTTCGATCCCAAGTATGAGGTAGAAATTTATTTCTATTTGAACACGATGTTGAGTTGATATTTATCCATATTGACTCATTAGGGGTAATTTGAATTATTTACTACCAATTGTGTTATGTGGTGGCCCGGGAAATTGGGTAAAACTCGCTGGTAAGAGACTGATGTCTCGCCAGGTAAATCCTCGGACAGCTGGTTGCGTCAGGTTCCAATTTCTTTTATGGGCTCTCGTGACATGGTTGATTTCGACCTGGCCTTTCATTAGAAGGGGCTAGCGTTCGATCCCAAGAATGAGGTAGAAATTTATTTCTATTTGAACACGATGTTGTGTTGATATTTATCCATATTGACTCATTAGGGGTAATTTGAATGAATTACTACCAATTGTGTTACGTGGTGGCCCGGGAAATTGGGTAAAACTCGCTGGTAAGAGACTGATGTGTCGCCAGGTAAATCTTCGGACAGCTGGTAGCGTCAGGTTCCAATTTCTTTTATGGGGTCTCGTGACATGGTTGGTTTCGACCCGGCCTTTCATTAGAAAGGGCTAACGTTCGATCCCAAGTATGAGGTAGAAATTTATTTCTATTTGAACACGATGTTGTGTTGATATTTATCCATATTGACTCATTAGGGGTAATTTGAATGAATTACTACCAATTGTGTTACGTGGTGGCCCGGGAAATTGGGTAAAACTAGCTGGTAAGAAACTGATGTCTCGCCAGGTAAATCCTCAGACAACTGGTAGCGTCAGGTTCCAATTTCTTTTATGGGCTCTCGTGACATGGTTGGTTTCGACCTGGCCTTTCATTAGAAGGGGCTAGCATTCGATCCCAAGTATGAGGTAGAAATTTATTTCTATTTGAACACGATGTTGTGTTGATATTTATCCATATTGACTCATTAGGGGTAATTTGAATGAATTACTACCAATTGTGTTTCGTGGTGGCCCGGAAAATTGGGTAAAACTCGCTGGTAAGAGACTGATGTGTCGCCAGGTAAATCCTCGGACAGCTGGTAGCGTCAGGTTCCAATTTCTTTTATGGGCTCTTGTGACATGGTTGGTTTCGACCTGGCCTTTCATTAGAAGGGGCTAGCGTTCGATCCCAAGTGTGAGGTAGAAATTTATTTCTATTTGAACACGATGTTGTGTTGATATTTATCCATATTGACTCATTAGGGGTAATTTGAATGAATTACTACCAATTGTGTTACGTGGTGGCCCGGGAAATTGGGTAAAATTCGCTGGTAAGAGACTGATGTCTCGCCAGGTAAATCCTCGGACAGCTGGTTGCGTCGTTCCAATTTCTTTTATGGGCTCTCGTGACATGGTTGGTTTTGACCTCGCCTTTCATTAGAAGGGGCTAGCGATCGATCCCAAGTATGAGGTAGAAATTTATTTCTATTTGAACACGATGTTGTGTTGATATTTATCCATATTGACTCATTAGGGGTAATTTTAATGAATTACTACCAATTGTGTTACGTGGTGGCCCGGGAAATTGGGTAAAATTCGCTGGTAAGAGACTGATGTCTCGCCAGGTAAATCCTCGGACAGCTGGTAGCGTCAGGTTCCAGTTCCTTTTATGGGCTCTCGTGACATGGTTGGTTTCGACCTGGCCTTTCATTAGAAGGGGCTAGCGTTCGATTCCAAGTATGAGGTAGAAATTTATTTTATATTTGAACACGATGTTGTGTTGATATTTATCCATATTGACTGATTAGGGGTAATTTGAATGAATTACTACCAATTGTGTTACGTGGTGGCCCGGAAAATTGGGTAAAACTCGCTGGTAAGAGACTGATGTCTCGCCAGGTAAATCCTCGGACAGCTGGTAGCGCCAGGTTCCAATTTCTTTTATGGGCTCTCGTGACATGGTTGGTTTCGACCTGGACTTTCATTAGAAGGGGCTAGCTTTCGATCCCATGTATGAGGTAGAAATTTATTTCTATTTGAACACGATGTTGTGTTGATATTTATTCATATTGACTCATTAGGGGTAATTTGAATGAATTACTACCAATTGTCTTACGTGGTGGCCCGGGAAACTGGGTAAAACTCGCTGGTAAGAGACTGATGTCTCGCCAGGTAAATCCTCGGACAGCTGGTAGCGTCAGGTTCCAATTTCTTTTATGGGCTCTCGTGACATGGTTGGTTTCGACCTGGCCTTTCATTAGAAGGGGCTAGCGATCGATCCCAAGTATGAGGTAGAAATTTATTTCTATTTGAACACGATGTTGTGTTGATATTTATCCATATTGACTCATTAGGGGTAATTTGAATGAATTACTACCAATTGTGTTACGTTGTGGCCCGGGAAATTGGGTAAAATTCGCTGGTAAGAGACTGATGTCTCGCCAGGTAAATCCTCGGACAGCTGGTAGCGTCAGGTTCCAGTTCCTTTTATGGGCTCTCGTGACATGGTTGGTTTCGACCTGGCCTTTCATTAGAAGGGGCTAGCGTTCGATTCCAAGTATGAGGTAGAAATTTATTTTATATTTGAACACGATGTTGTGTTGATATTTATCCATATTGACTGATTAGGGGTAATTTGAATGAATTACTACCAATTGTGTTACGTGGTGGACCGGGAAATTGGGTAAAACTCGCTGGTAAGAGACTGATGTCTCGCCAGGTAAATCCTCGGACAGCTGGTAGCGCCAGGTTCCAATTTCTTTTATGGGCTCTCGTGACATGGTTGGTTTCGACCTGGCCTTTCATTAGAAGGGGCTAGCGTTCGATCCCAAGTATGAGGTAGAAATTTATTTCTATTTGAACACGATGTTGTGTTGATATTTATCCATATTGCCTCATTAGGGGTAATTTGAATGAATTACTACCAATTGTGTTACGTGGTGCCCCGGGAAATTGGGTAAAACTCGCTGGTAAGAGACTGATGTGTCGCCAGGTAAATCCTTGGACAGTTGGTAGCGTCAGGTTCCAATTTCTTTTATGGTCTCTCGTGACATGGTTGGTTTTCGACCTGGCCTTTCATCAGAAGGGTCTAGCGTTTGATCCCAAGTATGAGGTAGAAATTTATTTCTATTTGAACACGATGTTGTGTTGATATTTATCCATATTGACTCATTAGGGGTAATTTGAATGAATTACTACCAATTGTGTTACGTGGTGGCCCGGGAAATTGGGTAAAACTCGCTGGTAAGTGACTGATGTCTCGCCAGGTAAATCCTCAGACAGCTGGTAGCGTCAGGTTCAAATTTCTTTTATGGGTTCTCGTGACATGGTTGGTTTCGTCCTGGCCTTTCATTAGAAGGGGATAGAGTTCGATCCCAAGTATGAGGTAGAAATTTATTTCTATTTGAACACGATGTTGAGTTGATATTTATCCATATTGACTAATTAGGGGTAATTTGAATTATTTACTACCAATTGTGTTACGTGGTGGCCCGGGAAATTGGGTAAAACTCGCTGGTAAGAGACTGATGTCTCGCCAGGTAAATCCTCGGACAGCTGGTTGCGTCAGGTTCCAATTTCTTTTATGGGCTCTCGTGACATGGTTGATTTCGACCTGGCCTTTCATTAGAAGGGGCTAGCGTTCGATCCCAAGAATGAGGTAGAAATTTATTTCTATTTGAACACGATGTTGTGTTGATATTTATCCATATTGACTCATTAGGGGTAATTTGAATGAATTACTACCAATTGTGTTACGTGGTGGCCCGGGAAATTGGGTAAAACTCGCTGGTAAGAGACTGATGTGTCCGCCAGGTAAATCCTCGGACAGCTTGGTAGCGTCAGGTTCCAATTTCTTTTATGGGCTCTCGTGACATGGTTGGTTTCGACCCGGCCTTTCATTAGAAAGGGCTAACGTTCGATCCCAAGTATGAGGTAGAAATTTATTTCTATTTGAACACGATGTTGTGTTGATATTTATCCATATTGACTCATTAGGGGTAATTTGAATGAATTACTACCAATTGTGTTACGTGGTGGCCCGGGAAATTGGGTAAAACTAGCTGGTAAGAAACTGATGTCTCGCCAGGTAAATCCTCAGACAACTGGTAGCGTCAGGTTCCAATTTCTTTTATGGGCTCTCGTGACATGGTTGGTTTCGACCTGGCCTTTCATTAGAAGGGGCTAGCATTCGATCCCAAGTATGAGGTAGAAATTTATTTCTATTTGAACACGATGTTGTGTTGATATTTATCCATATTGACTCATTAGGGGTAATTTGAATGAATTACTACCAATTGTGTTTCGTGGTGGCGCGGAAAATTGGGTAAAACTCGCTGGTAAGAGACTGATGTGTCGCCAGGTAAATCCTCGGACAGCTGGTAGCGTCAGGTTCCAATTTCTTTTATGGGCTCTTGTGACATGGTTGGTTTCGACCTGGCCTTTCATTAGAAGGGGCTAGCGTTCGATCCCAAGTGTGAGGTAGAAATTTATTTCTATTTGAACACGATGTTGTGTTGATATTTATCCATATTGACTCATTAGGGGTAATTTGAATGAATTACTACCAATTGTGTTACGTGGTGGCCCGGGAAATTGGGTAAAACTCGCTGGTAAGAGACTGATGTCTCGCCAGGTAAATCCTCGGACAGCTGGTTGCGTCGTTCCAATTTCTTTTATGGGCTCTCGTGACATGGTTGGTTTTGACCTCGCCTTTCATTAGAAGGGGCTAGCGATCGATCCCAAGTATGAGGTAGAAATTTATTTCTATTTGAACACGATGTTGTGTTGATATTTATCCATATTGACTCATTAGGGGTAATTTTAATGAATTACTACCAATTGTGTTACGTGGTGGCCCGGGAAATTGGGTAAAATTTGCTGGTAAGAGACTGATGTCTCGCCAGGTTAATCCTCGGACAGCTGGTAGCGTCAGGTTCCAGTTCCTTTTATGGGCTCTCGTGACATGGTTGGTTTCGACCTGGCCTTTCATTAGAAGGGGCTAGCGTTCGATTCCAAGTATGAGGTAGAAATTTATTTTATATTTGAACACGATGTTGTTTTGATATTTATCCATATTGACTGATTAGGGGTAATTTGAATGAATTACTACCAATTGTGTTACGTGGTGGCCCGGAAAATTGGGTAAAACTCGCTGGTAAGAGACTGATGTCTCGCCAGGTAAATCCTCGGACAGCTGGTAGCGCCAGGTTCCAATTTCTTTTATGGGCTCTCGTGACATGGTTGGTTTCGACCTGGACTTTCATTAGAAGGGGCTAGCTTTCGATCCCATGTATGAGGTAGAAATTTATTTCTATTTGAACACGATGTTGTGTTGATATTTATCCATATTGACTCATTAGGGGTAATTTGAATGAATTACTACCAATTGTCTTACGTGGTGGCCCGGGAAACTGGGTAAAACTCGCTGGTAAGAGACTGATGTCTCGCCAGGTAAATCCTCGGACAGCCGGTAGCGTCAGGTTCCAATTTCTTTTATGGGCTCTCGTGACATGGTTGGTTTCGACCTGGCCTTTCATTAGAAGGGGCTAGCGATCGATCCCAAGTATGAGGTAGAAATTTATTTCTATTTGAACACGATGTTGTGTTGATATTTATCCATATTGACTCATTAGGGGTAATTTGAATGAATTACTACCAATTGTGTTACGTGGTGGCCCGGGAAATTGGGTAAAATTCGCTGGTAAGAGACTGATGTCTCGCCAGGTAAATCCTCGGACAGCTGGTAGCGTCAGGTTCCAGTTCCTTTTATGGGCTCTCGTGACATGGTTGGTTTCGACCTGGCCTTTCATTAGAAGGGGCTAGCGTTCGATTCCAAGTATGAGGTAGAAATTTATTTTATATTTGAACACGATGTTGTGTTGATATTTATCCATATTGACTGATTAGGGGTAATTTGAATGAATTACTACCAATTGTGTTACGTGGTGGACCGGGAAATTGGGTAAAACTCGCTGGTAAGAGACTGATGTCTCGCCAGGTAAATCCTCGGACAGCTGGTAGCGCCAGGTTCCAATTTCTTTTATGGGCTCTCGTGACATGGTTGGTTTCGACCTGGCCTTTCATTAGAAGGGGCTAGCGTTCGATCCCAAGTATGAGGTAGAAATTTATTTCTATTTGAACACGATGTTGTGTTGATATTTATCCATATTGCCTCATTAGGGGTAATTTGAATGAATTACTACCAATTGTGTTACGCGGTGGCCCGGGAAATTGGGTAAAACTCGCAGGTAAGAGACTGATGTCTCGCCAGGTAAATCCTCGGACAGCTGGTAGCGTAAGGTTCCAATTTCTTTTATGGGCTCTCGTGACATGGTTGGTTTCGACCTGGCCTTTCATTAGAAGGGGCTAGCCTTCGATCCCAAGTATGAGGTAGAAATTTATTTCTATTTGAACACGATGTTGTGTTGATATTTATTCATATCGACTCATTAGGGGTAATTTGAATGAATTACTACCAATTGTGTTACGTGGTGGCCCGGGAAATTGGGTAAAACTCGCTGGTAAGAGACTGATGTCTCGCCAGGTAAATCCTCGGACAGCTGGTAGCGTCAGGTTCCAATTTCTTTTATGGGCTCTCGTGATATGGTTGGTTTCAACCTGGCCTTTCATTAGAAGGGGCTAGCGTTCGATCCCAAGTATGAGGTAGAAATTTATTTCTATTTGAACACGATGTTGTGTTGATATTTATCATTATTGACTCATTAGGGGTAATTTGAATGAATTACTACCAATTGTGTTACGTGGTGGCCCGGGAAATTGGGTAAAACTCGCTGGTAAGAGACTGATGTCTCGCCAGGTAAATCCTCGGACAGCTGGTAGCGTCAGGTTCCAATTTCTTTTATGGGCTCTCGTGACATGGTTGGTTTCGACCTGGCCTTTCATTAGAAGGGCCTAGAGTTCGATCCCAAGTATGAGGTAGAAATTTATTTCTATTTGAACACGATGTTGTGTAGATATTTATCCATATTGACTCATGAGGGGTAATTTGAATGAATTACTACCAATTGTGTTACGTGGTGCCCCGGGAAATTGGGTAAAACTCGCTGGTAAGAGACTGATGTGTCGCCAGGTAAATCCTTGGACAGTTGGTAGCGTCAGGTTCCAATTTCTTTTATGGGCTCACGTGACATGGTTGGTTTCGACCTGGCCTTTCATCAGAAGGGTCTAGCGTTTGATCCCAAGTATGAGGTAGAAATTAATTTCTATTTGAACACGATGTTGTGTTGATATTTATCCATATTGACTCATTAGGGGTAATTTGAATGAATTACTACCAATTGTGTTACGTGGTGGCCCGGGAAACTGGGTAAAACTCGCTGGTAAGAGACTGATGTCTCGCCAGGTAAATCCTCAGACAGCTGGTAGCGTCAGGTTCAAATTTCTTTTATGGGTTCTCGTGAC
>NC_090753.1:20878029-20880529 GCF_036898095.1 Palaemon carinicauda
AACAGCCCAGATAGCTGGTATGGGGGTGTCATTGTTCTATAAGCCTCTATATGTATGTTCGTAATTTTACTTTCCCTATAAAAATGTAAAGAAACCTCTCTTAATAAATCAGTCTTCTGAAGAAGTATCACGAAACTAGTCAGGACTTAATCTTATATTTCATATTTTCACTTTCCCTGTGGTTTTTCTGCATATATATATATATATATATATATATATATGTATATATATATATATATATATATATATATATATATATATATATATATACACATATATATATATGTATATGTATATATATATATATATATATATATATATATATATATATATATATATATATATATATATATATATATATATATATATATGTACAATATTACTAGCCAAGCTACAACCCTAGTTAGAAAAGCAAGATCCTATAAACACAAGGGCTTCAACTGGGAAAGTTAGCCCAGAGGGAAAGGAAATTAGGAAATAATTAATTGATGCAAATAAATAAAAAATAAATCATTCTAAAAACAGTAACAACATCAAAACAGATAAGTCATATATAAACTATAAAAAGACTGAAGTCAGCCTAGTCAATATAAAAATATTGTCTCCAACTTTGAACTTTTGAAGTTCTACATATTCAACTCCGCGATTAGGAAGATCATACCACAACTTGGTCACATCTGGAATAAAACTTCTGTAATACGTTGTAGTATTGAAGCTCATGATGGAGAGGGCCTGGCTATCAGAATTAACTGCCTGCCTAGTATTACGAACAGGATAGAATTGTTCAGGAAGATCTGAATGTAAAGAATGGTCTGAGTTATGAAAAATCTTACGCAACATGCATAATGAACTAATTGAACGACGGTGCCAAAGATTAATATCTAGATCAGGAATAAGAAATTTAATAGACTGTAAGTTGCTGTCAAACAAATTAAGATGAGAATCAGACGCTGAAGACCAGACAGGAGAACAATACTCAAAACAAGGTAGAATGAAAGAAATAAAAAGCTTCTTCAGAATAGATTGATCACCGAAAATCTTAAAAGACTTTCACAATAAGCCAGTTTTTTTTTTTTGTGCAATTCAAGAAGACACAGACCTAATGTGTTTCTCAAAAGTAAATCTGCTGTCAGGAATCACACCAAAACTTCTAAAAGTCATGAAAGTTTAAAGAAACATCTTCAAATATTGAGATCCGGATGTTGAGGAGCCATCGTCCTTAACCTACTCACAATCATACTTTGAGTGTTGTTAGGATTCAACTTCACACCCCATAATTTGCACCATGCCCAAATTTTATCTAAATATCTATTAAGTGATTAACCAACCCCAGATCTACATTCAGGGAATGGAATTGATGCAAAGAGAGTAGCATCATCTGCATATGCAACAAGTCTATTTTCTAGGCCAAACCACGTCATGCGTATTTAGTATGAAAAGTAATGGGCCAAGAGCACTACCCTGTGGAACACCAGGCCTCACATTCCTATACTCACTATGGTGCCAATCAACATCTCTTTGAGATCCATAATTTTAAAAAATCAATAATAATGCTAAGAAACGACCCACCCACTCCCAACTGTTTCAGTTCGAAAACAAATGTCTCATGATTAACACGTTCAAAGGCAGCACTAAAATCAAGGCTCATCATACTAACTTCCTGACCACAATCAAGGGATTTCTGTACAGCATTTGGGGATTGTAATAAGAGCTTCACATACTCCAAGGCCTTTACGAAAACCAAATTGCAAACTAAGATATAGATGATTACCTTCAGCAAACCTATTAAGACGTTTTGCCAGAAGACTTTAAAAAAATTTAGATAATATGGGAGTTATGGAAATTGGGCAGTAATCAGTGGGACTTGAGCTACCAAAAACACATTTTCATAGAGGAGTAACATTACAAATTCTCCGACAAATGCTAAAAGCTCCTCTTCTTGCTAACCTGCGCAAAAAAATCGATAACTTTGGAGCAAAGAAATATGCTCTCTTTATAAAAAAACAAAGGGAAAATACCATTTGGCTCTACACCTCCATAAGCATCTAAGTCTATCAACAGAGCTATAATTTCACGAGATCTAAAAAGCTAAACTAGGTATTTTAGCCTCAGGAAACAAGAATGGGTGAGTTCAAGTTTTTCATTACTCTGTTTACTGTCAAAAACATCCGCCAAAAGATTTAGGTTCTTCTTTGGACAGAGAGTGACTGAGCCATCTGGTTTAAGTAAAGGAGGAACTGTTGCATCTACACCAAAGAGTGCACATTTAAGGGAAGACCACCCTTTATGTTTCTGAGTTGTACCAATAAGGGTTTCTTTTATGGTTGAATTTTATTCTTTTCAGTTGAGGTATAAGCTCTAAGCAAAAGCTTCAAGCTGAATATAGTTATTTCAGGTTAAATCTGATCTGTTACCCTTCCAGAGATGATAGGCCTCCTGCTTCTCCAAATAATACCGTTTACAATCATCATTGAGCCACGGTTTGTCCTTCACTCGGTAC
>NC_090753.1:20885529-20893029 GCF_036898095.1 Palaemon carinicauda
ACAAGGTTGAATGAAAAGATTTTAGTAAGTGACCTTGCAATTTCCCCTTTTCTCATTTTTCAGCTATGATTGATTTCTGTGAGACGTATCAGCTTTCGATACTCTATCACTTGAAAGCAAGTTACAAAACACGGCAGATAAGTAGCATTCCATATCATTGATAAGTGTTAGTATCCATCAAATGGTAATTTGACATATTCAAGCAAAGAAAATGAGTGAGGCTGATCCAGGTCAGGCTATGAATAGGTCCATAATGATATAAAACATTGGAAAAATAAATAAATACTATTCAAAGGAAAAGTATATCGTTGAATAGAAGAAAAAAAAAAACAGTACAACTTGCAAGAAAACTAAAATGAAAGTAATATCATCATCATCTCCTCCTACGCTTATTGACGCAAAGGCTCTCAATTAGATTTCACCAGTCATCTCTATCCTGACCCCCACGCATCCGAGTACTCAGCCATGTAAGTCTGGGTCTTCTAACTCTTCTAGTCCATTGAGGGGCCAATTGAAGGTTTGGTGAACTAATCTCTCTTGGGGAGTGCGACGAGCATGCACACACTATCTCCATCTACCCGTCATCATGATCTCATCCAAATATGGTACTTGAGTGAACTCTTTTATAGAGTCATTTATAATACTGTCCTGCCATTCAACTGCCAATATCCTTCTTAGGGCTTTGTCCTCAAATCTACAAACTCTTTTGGATATTGTTTCATTGTCATACAACGATCTAACCAAGTAATATATAGCATGATTTTTATTTTTAATTTCATGCAATTCAATTATGGAATTCTATTTAATTCAACAATTGTCTTATGTAGTTTTTTTTTTCCATTCTTCACTAAACCCCAATTCTAACACCCCTTATTAGAGATCATAGTTCCTAAATGTTTAAATGATTCTACTTCGTCAATCCTTTCTCTTTCCAATGATATTTCCTCTTCCGATGCATATTCTGTTCTCATTAATTCTGGTAAGCAATCAATGTAAATCCTGTGGTGGTCTGCTAATAATGACAACGTAATCAGCATACTTAGTCCGCTAATTTCCTTTTACCAATCCAGTACAATCTTCCAAATTCAAACTGATATATTCATTACAAAATCCACGAGAAGGATGAAAAACATAGTTGACAACACATTCCTTTGGAATACTCCCCTTTGATAAGACTCCAGTAATATCAACTTTGCACTTACTATGTTCATTAACAGACTTAATCAATAATATATATTTCAGAAAAAATCCCTAATAACACAGGGCACTCTTCAAAATTGGCCGAGGCGCACTATCAAAGGCTTTTCCATAGTCCACAAATGTCATTAAATGCAATTTTGGTCAGTACAACTACCTTTTTCTACATCCTACCCCTTCATCTCTCAGCTTTTCATCAGTATTTCTCTCTACTCTCTTTAGAATTAGCATGTCATTGAATGAAAATCTGGTCAGTACAACTACTACATTTTCCTAAATCATACCCATTCATCTTCCAGCTTTTTATTAATATTTCTCTCTACTCTCTTTAGAATAAGCTTACTATATATTTTTATGACAACTGATGTATGCGTGATGCCTCTGTAATTATTGCAATCTGTCAGATCTCATTTCTTGACATTTTCATCCACACTCCTAGCTCCAATTCATCAGGTTTTACCACTTCATGACACATTTTAGAAAATAATTCTTTAAGTAATCTGGGAATCACTTCATTTTAGGTCAATATTAGTTATTCCATCGTATTATAATCATTATTATCATTACTTGCTAAGCTAAAACCCTAGTTCGTAAAGCAGGATGCTATGAGCACATGGGTTCTAAAAGGGAAAACAGCCAAGTGAGGGGCGGAAAAAAAGGAAAAATAAAATATATTTTATGAATGGTAACTGTATTAAAATAATTGTTTTCTCTATAAACTATAAAAACTTTAACAAAACAAGAGGAAGAGAAATAGGATGGAATAGTGTGCCCGAGGGTACCCTCAAACAAGAAAATTCTGACTAAATAGAGTAGAAGACCATGGTACAGAGGCAATGGCACTACCCAAGACTAGAGAACAGTTGTTAGATATTGAAGTGCCCTTCTCCTAGAAGAGCTGCTTAAAATAACTAAAGAGACTCTTTTACCCTTACCAAGAGGAAAGTGGCCACTGAACAATTACAGTACAGTACTAAACCTTTGATAAAAAATAAATATTTTGGTAATTTTAGTGCTGCTAGGTGTATGAGGATATAGGAGATTGTGTGAAAAATAGACCAGACTATTCGGTGTATGTATAGGCAAAGGAAAAATAAAACATAGCCAGGGAGAAGGATTCAATGTGTTACTGTTTGGCTAGTCAAAGGACCCCATAACTCTGTAGCGGTAGTATCTCAATGGGTGGCTGGTTCCTTGGCTAACATACTACCTAAAGTGGCTTTCCATCTCTTAAATTTTTCAATGACTGGGTCCATTTCAAACACATTGAATTCATTCACAGGCACACCAAGGTCTTCCTTAGCTTTAAGTACTGTATGACGATAAGATTATTCCCTTCATATCTCTTATTCATGTCCTCACTTCAGTGTTCCATCCAATGTTGCCTTTCTTCATCTTCAGTTTTTATAACAGATCCATCTCTCTTCTTGATGAATATAGGCCTTTTATTCTTCAGCCCCGTGACTTTATTAATAATTCTATAAACAATTCTTACACCATTGCCACTACCTGAATTCATAGCTTTGTCAGCCTCATCTAATTTACTGTCTAAATATTCTCTCCCGTTATTGTTAGCTTTTCTTTTGACTTCACTATCAATACTGGAATACTACCATGGTCATTCAAACTATCAATTTCTGTTTTCGTCTCCTTTTTATAGTATCCTAAGTATCAATTCATATCCATCGCTTTCACCTTGTAAAAATCTGTCACAAAACTTCAATACTAACTGACTAATATATGTTCTAATTATCACACTATTATTTGTTATTTTTCTGCTCTTCTTCTCTTGAAGTCTCTAAGAATGCAAATCTATTCATACATTTAATTGCAAAAGTTTGTGTGATAATCTTCTACAAGCTTAGTCGTGTCAAACCTAGTTATTCTATCTACATTTCTCTTGTGTGCTGTAAGTTTTAACATCAGTGTGGCACGGGGGAGGTGGTAATCAATACCAATATCTGCATCTCAAATTTCTAAGAGTTATTCTTTTCTCTTTAGTGAGGGTTATGTGATATATTTGATTTTTGTTATTGCCCTCGGTGAAGTCGATATTCTTGTGCTAAAACAGAGTACCTCCAATAACAAGATTGTCTGCTGAACAAAAACTTGTAAAATGGGCTCCATTTTCATTTGTAACTTTACCAAGTCCCTCAACACCCATCACTTTCTTTATGCCTTGAGGTCACCAATTAAAATTTTCATATCTCTCTCTGGGATTTCATCTATGGCACTGCAGTTCTTCATGTTATTCATCTTCCCTTTTTTGGTGTATATCAGCAACATTGTTAAAGGGAAAAACTGAATAATTTGGAGGAAAACTATAAAAATTTCCCTTTAGAAAACAATTACAATAAATTATTTTCAATTATGTTAATTCTGGAATATGTGTTTTTTATGACATATAGTAATTCGTAGAATTATATGTTTTCTTTAAAATGGAAGTTGTAAAATTTTATCAAAAGTTGAATAAAAAGTTAGATTACACGCAGGAACGAACGAACACTCCAAAATCCATATCCACACAAACGCAAGCAAACAGACGCAGACACACAGACCTACCATACACAATATATAAAAAGCTCGAAACAGGACCAATACTACAATATTTATAATTATCATCCCAAGACTCAATGTCAGCTAGTTATCCGTCAGTAAGACCATAGGGAAAAATTAAAGGCTTAAGTCCATATGCCAGATGGAGACATTTCACTTATATATCTTTGAAACACTTTCTATGGCAAGAGAAAGTTATAAAACAGAGACAGAATATACTTAAGTGAAGAAGGCAAGTGAGTATACGAAGACCAACTTAATCTCAACATGTGCACGAACGACAAACTCCACCCTTAGAAAATCTTCTTACACTAAATAGAAGGAATTTTGCAGAAAATGCTGATTGTGCAAATAAAAATAAAAGAAGAAAATTAATACACCCGGAAAACTAGCAAAGCCATGGGGGAAGAAAAAAAAATCGTGGCCTCAAGAAAAAAAACAAGAATTTTATCGGAAAATATTAAATTACAGGTTTCCAGCTTTTCACGAAGGAAAGCCTTGTCAAATAAGGAGGAGGGGCAATGCTCTATTTTAAAAATCACTTAATCCCGAATGAAATTAAATTAGTAACCGAATATGAAAGGACATGTACAAATATTAACACAATAGGAAAATCATGCCCATAATGGTCAGATACAGACCACAACATCAATCGCGAGAACAGGACAAACAACTTGGGCAAGAAGTTAACAATATACTAGCTGTCCTAATGGGAGACTTCAATGCAAAAGTAAACTAGGACATTTTGAATTCTACATCATGCAAAGGATATAAGCTACTCGAATTTTTTATAAATGAATTCATCCATCAGTGGGTTGGTAAACCAACTAAGAGAAACAACATACTAGATATTGTGCTAACATCAGAAAAAAATTTAGTATCCAGTATATCAGTGAGTGAGAATATTTGCAAAAGCGACCAGAGAATAGTTAGGTTTCAGGTAAATATTCCTCACCTAAAAGTATGGAAATTTATATATATATATAAAAAAAAACAGCTAGAGAGCAGACGGGGTAACTGGAAAAAAAAACTGAAGGAATACAACGAAACAGAGAATATAGATACACAATGGGACTCCTTTGTAAAAATATATAAAGAGAAAAGGGCTAAATATATATCACACAGAAAAATTTTACTAAATGGAACTCCAAAACCCAAATTGTTCAACATAGATATTACCAATGCAATAAAAAGCAGAGACAAGAAGCATTAATCAATGAGTTCACAGCCTTCAATTCGTGATATTTCCGAGCGCAAAAAGCTCATCAGAACTATAGATAAACTAGTTAGAAATGCTAAGATCAATGAAGAGATAAGAGCGGTTTCAGCTAGTAAAGAAAACCTGAAAGATTTCACTTGCACATGTAAAGAGTAGAAAATCAATTCAAATTACTATTAACCCATGAAAAGACTCAAAAAGTAATCTTATAACAAATGATTTTGAAAAAGCCGAACTGATAAATGCATATTTCATAACCGTACTAGGGAAGAATCATTGACCTTCCTAAAGCCAGCTATCAAATATGAAGGGCTACAACCATTAAAAAGAACCCACTTCACAATAGAAGATGTCTAAAAGGAAATAAAGGGACACAGTAAGTCTAAGGCAAAAGAGTCCAAATTATATTTATCCTAGAGAGATTAGAAATCAAGAAGAGATATTCCAACACTTTTACTAAATGTTCCGAAAGACAACCAACGAAAGAAAGGCCCCACAATGTTGGAAACTAGGCAAAGTTCTTCTAATCTACAAAAGGGACCAAAAGAAGATCACGACAACTACAGATTTGTGTCTATCTTCAGTGCCCTGCGAGATTGTTTCATCCTTTTTAGTATAGGACATATAGAGGAAAATAGTCTTCTGATTGACAGCAAACATGGTTTTAGACAAAAGAGATCCTGTTTGTAAAAATCTGTTGAAGTTTGTCCACAATATGTTTAGTAATTGCGACAAAAACAGATGAATAGCCACCATATACATCGATTCTTGAAAAGCTTTTGAAAAAGTCCCCAATAAAAGAAATAATCATTAAAATTAGAGCCCTAGGAATCATCGATGAGCCAGCTGAATCCATCAGTTGCTGAACAAGAGAAAAAACGAGAGTTGTAATCAATAGAAAAGCCTCAAAGTGGGCCGCTGTTAAAAGCAGGTTACCTCAATGATCCATCCTTGTCCCATTAATATTTCTGATTTACATTAACGACATAGATTTAGGATTAATTAGTAGAATAGCCAAATTGCCAACGGTACTAAACTGGGCTTAAACGCTGTTAACTCAAAAGACACAGGAGCCTTAAGATTATCTAATCAGGTTAATAGAATGGTCCTGAAATGGAAAATACCTTTCAAATGTGGGAAATCAAAGGCTATGCACATAGGCTACAGTAATCCACAAACAGATTACTAAGAACTGGGTAATGATAAAGACAGTTGGGAAGATCTTGGGATTATTATTAGTAAAGATTTTAAGTTATCAGACAGAGCATAAAACAGAAAAAGAAAGCACAAACACTAATAAGTTACGTAAAAGAATAAACAATTCTAATACAGAGACAGGGACACTGTACTACTGCTATAAAGATCACTGGTAAAACCCTATCTACATTATGGAGTCCAATATTGGGGTACAAGTATTCAGGAGAATATAGATAGACTGGGAGCAGTCCAAACTAGGACCATCAAATAAGTTCCACCACTCAGACATTTTGGATATAGACGAAAGGATGGAACGCTTGAACTTATTTGATCTACAAACTCGATGAGTAAGGGAACAGCTAATATAGGCATTCAAATTTTTTAAAGGAATAACGAAGTAACAAATGAAGATTACAGCAATCTATTCACGCTTAGCACAAACCAGTACACAGGTAACGGGTACAAACTCGAATTGAAAAGATACAACACCATTCAATGTGGTAATTTCTTCACTTACAAAATAGAAAATACATGGAACAGCCGTCCAAGGGATGTAGTAAACAGTAACACAGTAAACGAGTTCAGGAATAAGTTAGAAAAGATCATAAGAACACTCTAAATGTTTAAACTAACTTGCTCTACCCACGAACGAATGGAGTCCCCTCAGATGGACTAAAGCCTTTGAGAAATCGAAAATCCTTGTAACATATGAATATGCTGTTATCGAGTTCATCCATTCTTGGCCAGAAAGCATAAATTTGTCAACTTTACCGGCCGGGGCAATGTTAGAAATGGGTCTTTCACGTGAGTTTATTCTCTGTGATATTGGATGTCCGGAGAAGTCCAATCTATGTGTTTAGGTCAGAGCTAATGACACTTCTATTATTAGCAGGTTCAAGTTATATATATATATATATATATATATATACATATATATATATATATATATATATATATATATATATATATATATATATATATATATATATATATATATATAGTGTATATATATATAGTGTATATATATATATATATATATATATATATATATACAGTGTATAACTATATATATATATATATATATATATATATATATAGTGTATATATATACAGTGTATATATATAGTGTATATATATATATATATATATATATATATATATATATATATATATATATACAGTGTATAACTATATATATATATATATATATATATATATATATATATATATATATATATACATATATATACAGTATATATATATATATATATATATATATATATATATATATATATATATAAACTAATTTATTTAATTATTGCGTTGCTGCT
>NC_090753.1:20921796-20924296 GCF_036898095.1 Palaemon carinicauda
GAAAGGCATCAAATCATTAAAAAATATAAAGATATACTATTACTACCCAACAGGAAAAAGTCACTGAACATGGGGATAAAACTAGTAAAAGTTGAAATTACAAATTGAAAGGAAAACAAGTAATGGAATGTTTGATAAGCACTTCAAGTAAATAAAACAAGCTAAAAATAAAAACTATTGAATAACATTTTTGAGTTTGTACTGACACTTTATACTGTGTAAAATAAAGGGATCCAATTCATAAATGCCTGGAGATGAATTAAAATTCTTATTCCTACTATAAAATACACACGCTGTTTCAATGACATTTTTATCAATTAAATCAGTATTCATGAACAAAATATGTGATTTTTCCCAATCTACTGAATAACCACATATATTATTATGTACACAAATAGCATTACTTTTATTGTTCGTTCTTTTATTATACTTATTTACAATCGATTTATCTCATGATTTCCCCGATTGTCCAATATAAAAATTTCCACATCTGTATGGTATCTTATAAACTATACCCTCATCGCTGTCAGGTGTGTTACAAATTAGATTTATACCAATAGTATTACGATAATAAAATGCAGTATTAATCACCAACAATCTAAGACGAGCGATTGAGTTTGAAAATTGGGATGGTGTGGTAGGGACAGAAAATGGGTTTACTTATCCTATTCCTATTAGGAGAATAAAAAGATTTTCTTGCATGTGCCAAGCTTTTGTCTATGTCTTGTGTGCTGAAAAAATTTTGAAAACCGATTGAAATATATTTCTAAATTATTTGTCAATATATTCGCGACTGCAAATATTGAGGGCTCTTTGGAACATAGACCTTAATGCAGGCAGCTTAACGTCTGATTTATGACATGAATATTTCTCTATTATAAGATTGTTGTTTGTGGCTTTTCGTATATCTTGAATTTAAATTTAGAGTTCATAGTTAACCTTATGACTGTCACATCTAAAAATGAAATAAAACCATCGTCTTCTATTTTGCATGTGTGTGTATGAATACCTGTCTGTGTATACGTATGTATATGTCTTTTTATATATCTATATATAGATGTGTTTTATATATACATATAGTTTTGCATATGTATATACATAGATAAGGCTACCGTTATTCGTATAAATAAACTGTATTGAAAGTCAAAATAAGAATTTACCGGTCACCAAAAATGACCCTTTTTGGCAGGTGTCTAATGAGGTTTGATCTCCGCCCAGTAAACACCTGATAACAACCCAGGTAGCTGGTATGGGAGTGTCATTGTTCTATAAGCCTCTATATGTATATTCGTACTTTTACTTTCCCTATAAAAATGTAAAGAAACCTCTCTTAATAAATCAGTCCTCTGAAGAAGTATCACGAAACAAGACAGGACTTAATCTTATAATTCATATTTTCACTTTCTCTGTGGCTCTTCTGCATATATTTATATAAATATATATATATATATATATATATATATATATATATATATATATATATATATATATATATATATATATATATATATATATATATATATATATATATATTATTACTAGCCAAGCTACAACTCTAGTTAGAAAAACAAGATGCTATAAACCCAAGGGCTTCAACTTGGAAAGTTAGCCCAAGAGGGAAAGGATATTAGGAAATAAATAATTGATGCGAACAAGTAAAAAATAAATCATTCTAAAAACAGTAACAACATCAAAACAGATATATCATATATAAACTATAAAAAGACTGAAGTCAGCCTGGTCAATATAAGAATATTGTATCCAACTTTAAACTTTTGAAGTTCTACATATTCAACTCCGCGATTAGGAATATCATACCACAACTTGGTCACATCTGGAATAAAACTTCTGTAATACGTTGTAGTATTGAGCCTCATGATGGAGAGGGACTGGCTATTAGAATTAACTGCCTGCCTAGTATTACAAACAGGATAGAATTGTTCAGGAAGATCTGAATGTAAAGAATGGTCTGAGTTATGAAAAATCCTATGCAACATGCATAATGAACTAATTGGACGACGGTGCCAAAGATTAATATCTAGATCAGGAATAAGAAATTTAATAGACTGTAAGTTTCTGTCCAACAAATTAAGATGAGAGTCAGGCGCTGAAGACCAGACAGGAGAACAATACTCAAAACAAGATAGGATAAAAGAAATAAAAAGCTTCTTCAGAATAGATTGATCACCGAAAATCTTAAAAGACTTTCGCAATAAGCCAGTTTTTTGTGCAATTCAAGAAGACACAGACCTAATGTGTTTCTCAAAAGTAAATCTGCTGTCAGGAATCACACCAAAACTTCTAAAAGAGTCATACAAGTTTAAAGAAACATTATCAATACTGAGATCCGGATGTTGAGGAGCCACCGTCCTTGACCTACTTACAATCATATTTTGAGTGTTGTTAGGATTCAACTTCACACCCCATAATTTGCACCATTCACAAACTTTAGCTAAATCTCTATTAAGTGATTCGCCAACCCCAGATCTACATTCAGGGA
>NC_090753.1:20934296-20936796 GCF_036898095.1 Palaemon carinicauda
CAGAGGAAATCCCTAATAACGCAGGGCACTCTTCAAAATTGGCCGATGCACACTATCAAAGGCTTTTCCATAGTCCAAAAATGTCATTAAATGAAATTTTGGTCAGTATAACTACTTTTTTATACATCCTACCCCTTCATCTTTCAGCTTTTTATTAATATTTCTCTCTACTCTCTTTAGAATAAGCTTACTATATATTTTCATGACAACTGATGTATGCGTGATGCCTCTGTAATTATTGCAATCAAACAGATGTCATTTTTTGACATTTTCATCCACACTCCTAGCACCAATTTGTCAGGTTTTGCCACTTCATGACTCATTTTACAAAATAATTCTTTAAGCAATCTGGGAATGACTTCATTTTCGGTCAATATTAGTTATTCTATCCTATTATAATCATTATTATCATTACTTGCTAAGCTAAAACCCTAGTTCGTAAAGCAGGATGCTATGAACACATGGGTTCTAAAAGGGAAAACAGCCAAGTAAGGGAGATGTGCATGAGTGTTGTAATTCAAGAGGTATTAGTTTGTTGAATGTAGTTGGAAAAGTGTGTGGTAGAGTAATGATTAATAGGATTAAGGATAAAACAGAGAATGCAATCTTGGAAGTACAGGGTGGTTTTAGAAGAGGTAGGGGTTGTATGAATCAGATTTTTACAGTTAGGCAGATATGCTAGAAATATTTAGCAAAAGGTAAGGAGGTGTATGTTGCGTTTATGGATCTGGAGAAAGCAATGATAGAGTTGATAGGGAAGCAATGTGGAATGTGATGAGGTTATATGGAGTTGGTGGAAGGTTGTTGCAAGCAGTGAAAAGTTTCTACAAAGGTAGTAAAGCATGTGTTAGAATACGAAATGAAGTGAGTGATTGGTTTCCGGTGAGAGTGGGACTGAGACAGGGATGTATGATGTTGCCGTGGTTGTTTAACTTGTATGTTGATGGAGTGGTGAGAGAGGTGAATGCTCGAGTGCTTGACCAAGGATTAAAACTGGTAGGTGAGAATGATCATGAATGGGAGGTAAATCAGTTGTTGTTTGCGGATGATACTGTACTGGTAGCAGACACAGAAGAGAAGCTTGACCGACTAGTGACAGAATTTGGAAGGGTGTGTGAGAGAAGGAAGTTGAGAGTTAATGTGGGTAAGAGTAAGGTTATGAGATGTACGAGAAGGGAAGGTGGTGCAAGGTTGAATGTCATGTTGAATGGAGAGTTGCTTGAGGAGGTGGATCAGTTTAAGTACTTGGGGTCTGTTGTTGCAGCAAATGGTGGAGTGGAAGCAGATGAAGGTTGCAAAGTGTTGGGGGCAGTTAAGGGAGTAATAAAAAATAGAGGGTTGGGCATGAATGTAAAGAGAGTTCTTTATGAGAAAGTGATTGTACCAACTGTGATGTATGGATCGGAGTTGTGGGGAATGAAAGTGATGGAGAGACAGAAATTGAATGTGTTAGAGATGAAGTGTCTAAGTAGTATGGCTGGTGTATCGCGAGTAGATAGGGTTAGGAACGAAGTGGTGAGGGAGAGAACTGGTGTAAGAAATGAGTTAGCGGCTAGAGTGGATATGAATGTGTTGAGGTGGTTTGGCCATGTTGAGAGAATGGAAAATGGTTGTTTGCTAAAGAAGGTGATGAATACAAGAGTTGATGGGAGAAGTACACGAGTAAGGCCAAGGTTTGGGTGGATGGATGGTGTGAAGAAAGCTCTGGGTGATGGGATAGATGTGAGAGAGGCAAGAGAGCGTGCTAGAAATAGGAATGAATGGCGAGCGATTGTGACGCAGTTCTGGTAGGCCCTGCTGCTTCCTCCGGTGCCTTAGATGACCGAGGAGGTAGCAGCTGTAGGGGATTCAGCATTAAGAAGCTTCATCTGTGGTGGATAATGTGGGAGGTTGGGCTGTGACACCCTAGCAGTACCAGCTGAACTAGGTTGAGTCCCTGGTTAGGCTGAAGGAACGTAGAGAATAGAGATCCCCTTTTTGTTTTGTTTCTTTGTTGATGTCGGCTACCCCCCAAAATTTTGGGAAGTGCCTTTGGTATATATATATATATATATATATATATATATATATATATATATATATATATATATATATATATATATATATATATATATATATATATGTATATATATATATATATATATATATATATATATATATATATATATATATATATATATATAAACCTAATTGGGAGAGCTAAATCCTAAATTAGTATTAGCCCTAACACATGTTTCCCATATAATATTATAACATCCAGAATCTTAATGCAAATACACTATAAACGCAACCCTCGCCATCCCTTTACAAATCTTCCAAAAAATGAAATAAAACAGGAAAAGCTATGGTTTACAGTAATTTGCAATGAAAACCAGAAATATTTCAATGAGGACTCTCTTTCTCTCTCTCTCTCTCTCTCTCTCTCTCTCTCTCTCTCTCTCTCTCTCTCTCTCTCTCTCTCTCATATACCTTTACATACAGACGATGCTACCAAAAAATA
>NC_090753.1:20946796-20951796 GCF_036898095.1 Palaemon carinicauda
GGCCCTAGTCCAGGAATTGTTCCCGGTCGAACGGACCCACAAGAAGCACATCTGCATCCTTTCAGCGCGCCTTTTATTCTGTGTAGCTGTGTGGGGAGCTTGATAACTCGTGAGGAGGCATGAAGGGAGACTGAGTCCAGGTAATAATTTTCTAGTCATTTCATTTTTGAGTGGACGTTGCTGTGCTTATGCCTTGTGTTTACCTGTTCCCCAGTACTCCCTCTCCAGGCAGTGCTTTGATGTATGACGTGGTGCCTGGTTATTTTGCTGGGAATCTATGCCAGAGTTCCCTGAAGCTTTAGATAATATATTAGCCTAGCACCGGGAGACGGCTGCCTAGTTTTAAATAATACTTCGTTCCTTCTACAATTGGAGAGTTTGGTTTTGTCTAATACCCAACTGCACAATCAACATTTGCCGATAGATCTTGTTACAGCAAGTTGCTTCCAATTTGATTTACTCTAACTCATTACATAAGTATAATATACACACTAAGTCCCGAGTGGAAAACAATTATATCAGTTAATTTCAAAATGTTCATGCTAATTAATGATAAAAATGATCTAAGATTTCGTTAATATAATGAGTTGGTAGGCCGACGTAGCATAGAAAATTTCTTATAATTGTCTATACATGTCGTTCGCTAGTTATCCAACTACCATATTTGATTTAGTCGCCATCTGTTCTAACAAGAGCGATCTGCCGGCTCAATTTTTGAGTCCAGAGCGATAGCATAACGATGTAAGGCGACCAAGGGCGCTCGGGACTTGTGTGGTATCCTTCCTGTAAACCTCACCACCAGGAATCATCACTTTTGATCTTGCTGCCGGTGTGAGCAGACGTCCTGTTTACCTCTTCCGGCTTTTAATTATTTTCATTCAGCTAGGAAGCCTGCTTCTTAACATCAGTGCTTTCAACTCATGATTGAGTATTCAACAACAATTGGACATTGATCGAACTTGGAGTTCTTCATCAGACATGGACCAGATTGACCATCCTTCGACTTTAGATCGACCTTCCCATTGTACTTCATGCCGCAAGGCTAAGCTAAGTCGAAAATTTTCATTTGATAACCACTCATTGTGTGTTAATTGTAGGGGAGTTAATTGTAACCTGACTGATGTTTGTGACGAATGTAACACTTGTTCTCTCAGTGAGAGACAGTTGTATTTTAATCATATGTCTACCTTGGCTAAGAAAAGACTTTCTAAGCAAAGACATAGGGAGGGTTCAATGGATCGACTGGCATCGGGTAATCCTACTAGATCTTACTCGGTTGGCGAGGGGTCAGGTGAGTGTGACCGTATGTCAGTAATGTCTGAGGTGATAAACATGTCAGGTGAGCAATGTGTCCGGTCCCCTTCCCCGGTTGGACCTAGTGTAACAGGGTCAGTGACCCTTGAAGAGTGTGTTGCCGCAGCAGAAGAACGTTGGGGGTCTGAATTGGGGTCTGTTAATTCTAGAATTGATACCTCAGCCTCAGGTCTTCAGAATGTGGCCTCTCAATTAGGCACACTAACTACTCTTTTCAGCTCCCTCGGTCCTGCTCTGGGTCTCCCCATTCCACCCTGTGCTGAAGGAAGGACTCATGCTGAACCGGCCCTAACGGGTTCCGGGTGTGAGCCCGCCCCGATGCAGAGCAGGTCCGGAGTAATGTCGTACTCCCCTATTAGCTCAGAGTTAGATGTTAGGGGTAGTGAAGGTGGTAGATTCTTCATCCAGACCGGAAAGGGGCAAGCAGGGTCACAGCTGACTGCACCTTCCAGTCTTCCTTGTGGGGATAATACCCTTCAGGTAACCTCCATTTGTCCTGTTTCGGACGAGGGTTCGTCAGAGAAGGTTTTCGGAGAGAGCGGCACTCTCCAGCTACAGGGTGGATGTGTAGGGAATGATATTGCTTCCCATTCCCCTGGGAATCGAGATACTGTAATTGTGAGAGGTTCTAAGGAACACCCTGATGGTCTTGAGAAGGGTAGGGTCGAAGCCCAGGTACATGCTGCACCAGATTGGTCTCCAGTCAGGGCTCCTTCATTGTCTTCTTCGCGAACCCCTCGAGAGGGGGGCTCATCGTCAGAGCCGTCGGCCATCATGAGGGCAGCCAGGAGGTTTGCTCCAGAGGTTGGGGATGACATCCAAGGCTTGGAGGAGGGCTACATTCCATCTTCTGCTTTTCGAAGGATGATTGCCTTCACCCAAGAGGCTTTAGTGGAATCTAAATCGAACATTACAGTGCAGGAACCTGGCGAGTTCCCTTCGGTATCCAGATTTTTGGAGGACACTCGTCAGTCAAAGAAACGGAAACCTATTCCACGCTGGTCGACAGGAGAATTTCTCAGACATGGGAGACAAGTGGTCACCAAGAAGTTGGCAGAGTATGCGGAAGGTGACAAGCCTCACTTTCCATCTTCTATCTTGTCTAAAAACAGGAGGGCCTATTTAGCTATTGGAGAGGATCCTCCAGCTCCATCTTCAGTGCCTCTTAACCCTTCATGGGAGGATATGACCAACCTCCAGAAAAACCATAAATCGTTAGTGGGTGTTTCTTTGGAGGATTGTGCCAAGCTCGAGCTGTCGACTAGAACAGTTCAGGAGAATCTGAACATGATGGGATGGCTTTGGGGTTCACTGATGGGCCTTCTGTCAGAACCAGGAGCCTTGGAGCAGTACCGACCCCTTTACAATCAGTTGGCCAACTCCATAAACCTCTCCACCAAGTCATCAATGACTGAGATATGTCTTCAAGAAGCATATCTGACTTCACGGAGGAGGGACTTCTTCTTGTCCTATGCCCCTCCGTCTCTCTCTGACATTCAGAAGAGAGCGTTGAGGGCTTCCCCTCTCTTTGCAGATCATTTGTTCAATGAGGACACACTTGCGTCATCCCTGGAGAGGGCTCATCTCAAAGCTAAGGAGACAAGGGAGGACAAGATTCAATCATTGCTTGTAAGGACAGTAGCACAAGCGCAAAGACCTATTCAGCCTAAACCAGTGCCCAAACAGCCCTTGGTCGTAGGTGAGAAGAGACAGGTCAGCTTCCAGACTTCAACATACAAGAAGCCGAGGACAGGTTATCAAGGCCCAGGAATCTCGTCTTCCCATGCTTCTACAACCCAACGACAACCTCGACCTTCTTATAGCTCGACATCAGCACATAGAGGACAAAGAAGGCCAAAGACAGTCGGCAAGGGTTTTCGTCCATAGGGACTACAGCCCTCGTGTATAAAGATAGGAGGCTGCCTTCAACACCACTGGCAGGCCTGGGAGGACCTGGATCCAGACCCTTGGGTCATTCAAGTTCTAAGGTACGGGTACAGGATTCCGCTCAGCCAGCCTCCTCCATTATCAAACAGTCCAATAGCATTCAACTCGTACCAGGAGTCGTCAGAGAAGGGAAGAGCTCTTCAGGCAGAGTTAGAGGATCTGGCAAGAAAGGGAGTGATAGAATTAGCTTCGCTTCCATTCCTTGGTTTTTACAGCCTTATGTTTATCGTAAAAAAGGCTTCCGGTTCTTGGAGACCCATCATAGACCTCTCTCGTCTGAATCATTTCGTAATGAAAACTCATTTCAAAATGGAGACTCCAAGGTCGGTCCTTTTGGCGGTCAGACGGAACGACTGGTTATTCTCACTCGACCTGAAAGACGCGTATCTCCAAGTTCCCATTCACCCTCAGTCCCGACATCTACTGAGGATTTGCTGGGAACAGGAGGTATGGCAGTTCAAAGCTCTCTGCTTTGGCCTAACGACAGCTCCACAGGTCTTCACTCGCCTTATGGCACCTGTGGGAGCCGCCTTCCACAAGAGAGGCATAAGAATGGTGAGATATTTGGACGATTGGCTATTCCTGTCGAGTTCAGAACAGGGAGCCATCTACACGAGGGATGTAGTTCTGAGATTGTGCAACAAACTGGGCATTCAGATCAACTTAGAGAAGTCGACCCTAATCCCCAGTCAAGTTTCCATCTATCTGGGAATGAAGATAGACTCCTCAATTTTGAAGGCTTTCCCGACACAAGATCGCATCCAGACTATTCAGGAATGCATCAAATTATTTTTAACGACAAACGCACCTCCAGCCAAACTTTGGATGAGACTCATCGGCCTCCTGTCGTCGCTAATTCTGTTAGTTCCCAGAGGCAGGAGGAGAATCAGACCACTGCAACACCAACTCCACAACCTTTGGGATCAAGAGGATCATCATTTTCAGGTTCAATGGACAGAGACGATCAGACAGTCTAATCTGGTGGTCCAATCCAGTGAACTTGAATCAAGGTCTTCTATTGTCAACTCCTCTTCCAGATATCATGTTGTTTTCAGATGCTTCGGATTCCGGATGGGGGGCATCAATAGGGGACCAGTTCGTGTCAGGGACATGGACAGCACAGGAATTGGAGGAATCTATCAATTGGAGAGAACTCAGAGCAATACAGCTTGCTCTCTGTCACTTCAACCATCTGTGCCCTTCAAGAGTCGTCGCAGTGTTCGCCGACAACTCGACGGCTATTTCTTACATAAGGAAGGAAGGAGGGACGAGGTCCCAGAAGCTGGACAGTCTTGCCCAAGAGATTCTGGCCTGGGCAGAGGGAAAGAGCGTGACACTCATGCCTCAGTTCATCATGGGCAAGGCGAACGTGACAGCAGATGCTCTGAGTCGAAGGGATCAGATCTTAAACTCCGAATGGACCATTCATCAGCAAGTGGTAGACGATTTGGTTCATCTCTGGCCAGCAACAGTGGATATGTTTGCCACCGCAATGAACCACAGACTTCAGGCTTACTTCAGTCCTCACATCGATCCAGGATCAGTGGAACAGATGCTATGCTTCAGGACTGGAGGCATCTTCAGGGATATGCGTTCCCTCCGTTTCCTCTGATAAGGAACATTCTGAACAAACTGAGGGAGTCCACAGGATGCAGTCTTACTCTGGTCACACCCTTCTGGCCTCAGAAAGACTGGTTTGTGGACCTCTTAGAGCTGTCAGTAGACACCCCAAGGAGGTT
>NC_090753.1:20956796-20976796 GCF_036898095.1 Palaemon carinicauda
CTGTGAGTGCTGGTGTTTGTATGCTTGCTTGGCAACATTGAGTTTCAATAACACTGTACCAGTGTGGCCAGCACCTTGCCACAACTTTAAGCCGAATAAAGCCAACGTTCTATCAACTGTGTTTGGTATTCCACAATTTAACTGGCTTAATATTCACCATGGACAAGTTTTTGATTCTCAGCCTGATTGACTTTGACCCAGAATCAGCTGATGTGGCGGACAAATGGATTTTGTGGCATGATAGCTTTGAGGCATTCTGTGCGGCCATTAACCCGAACTTAAATACAGATAAGTTGGCCTTGCTTGGTGCTCACGTAACTTGTAAACTGTTTAAGATAATCAAAAGTGCCACCACATATGCCGCTGCCATAAGCCTGTTAAAGGCTAGATTTATGAAACATAAAAGTGTGGTGTCCGCCAGATACAAATTAGCCACATACATACAGAGTGGCGAGACTCTTGACGCTTTTTTGGGGGTAACCTCAAAGTTCTGGCATCGGAATGTAGCTTCACTGATTGTACAGACGCTTAGGCTGAAGAACTGGCCATCAGAGATTCATACATCACTGGTGTGGCATCTAATGCAATCCGACAGAGACTGGTAGAGAACTTATCCTTGGACTTATCCACAGCTGTGAAACAAGCCTGTGCTCTGAAAATGGCTCAACTGCACTTAGCGTCTTATGCAAGAGAAAACAATGGCACAGTGGCTGGATTGATGGATGATCAGGCAAAACCAGAAAGGGATCCCAACAGTTTTCGGATGGAAATGAGTGACTCACCGAATCCAAGTGAGTGTGCTGCCGCCGTCAGCGGTTGGATGTGCTTCCTCTGTGGAGTATCCCATCATCGCAGAGCCCACTGCCCAGCCAAGAAAGCCTCGTGTTCTAACTGTCAGAAGACAGGTCATTATGCTCGTGTCTGCGAGTCGCAAAGACAACGATGGAACGATAACTGTATATCAACTAACTCTAATCTTGTAGCTGGAATAGTCCCAGACACCGGAACATAGTCCACCCCTGCTTCCATGACAGGGGCCGCTGTGGCTGCAGCTTCAACTGCACTACAAAGTGTTTACAGAACTATCTTACCTGTAGAACTGAATGGAGGTGAGGCCCTGGATGGGCTGGTCGACACTGGGGCGTTTAAAAGCTTTATAGATGCCAAAGTAGCTAAAGGTATGAATTCAGTGACTCGTTCTTCAGCCTGCAGCATAACCAGAGCTAACTCCAAACAGAAAATGAAACTTAACAGGTGTTGCAATTACGATTTAACCGTAAGTGGAAGAGTATACCCTGAGTACTGTATGCACTTGATGGATGATTACGTAGCTCCAGTCATTTTTGACATGACTTCCTACAGTTACACAGGCAAGTCGACGTAGATTTTAGTGGTACACTACTGCCTTTGGAGCTAAGCATCCAATCACCTTGTGCTCTGATAGCGGCTCAAATTGAACTGCCAGCCATCTTCGACAATCTGACAGTCGAATGTCACTCAATAAAGGTGAAATCCAGAAGGTATTCCAAAGATGACTCAGAGTTCATCAAGAAAGACTTCAAAAGGTTGCTAGAGGAGGGCATCTTTACACCGAGTCCCAGTTTGTGGAGAGCTCAAGTGGTAGTCGTCGATCAGTGTGACAAGAAAAGATTGGTCATAGATTACTTTCAAACTATAAACGGATTCACAAACCTAACTGCTTATCCTGTTCCAGGGAGCACCGAGATGATTAAGAAAATTTGTGCTTACCGCTACTTCAGCTCCATAGACTTGAAGGCAGTATATCATCAATTACCACTGAATATGCTGATCAAAAATTCACGGCGTTTGAAGTGGATGGAAGGCTGTTAGAATTCACGCGTTTGCCTTTTGGAATAACCTGCTTTCAGTAAGTTCTCGACGAAATTATTGTTAAGGAACAACCAGAGGGTACATTCACCTACATAGATGACATCACGGTCTGCGGTCACACATGAAAAGAACATGACTGGAGTCTGAATCGCTTTCAAGAAATTGAATTGAAGTATAGACTTACCATAAGTGACAAGAAAAATGTTTATGCTCGAAATCGATCTCAATTTTGGGCCATGTAGTGAATGATCACCAAGTCCTACCTGACCCGGAGAGAATGCGTCCATTGCTGGAGATGAACCCTCCAGACAGTACCCCTAGACTCAAAAGAATTTTGGGACTCTTATCCCACTATGCGAAGTGAGCACCGAACTTCTCCCAGAAAATTCCACCTTTAGTCGAAGTGAAAACTTTCCCGATAACCAGATCCGCAGAACAAGCACTCGAAGTACTGAAAAATTAAATATCTCGAGCTTCACTAGCTACTATAGATGACGACGCAGTATTTGTAGTCGAAACAGACGCCTCTACTGATGCCATTGCAGTCTCATTGACACAAGAAGGAAAACCGGTGTCCTTCTTTTCTCGCTCGCTCTGAAAATTGGAGAAACGACAATCGGCAGTGGAACGCAATGCGTATGCTATCGTAGAAGCCATCAAGAAATGATGACACTTTCTGCTAGGACGTAAATTTAGATTCATACCTGATCAGCAATTGTTGCGTTTCATGTTTGACGCTAAGAACCATGGCAAAATCAAGAATCAAAAAATAATCCGATGGAAGCTGGAACTGAGTTGTTTCAACTTCGACATCACATACAGACCTGGATCAAAGAACCAAGTAGCAGACGCTCTCTCTCTCCTGCCTCAGGATGTGTGGCTTCACTTACCTGTACTCAAGGAGACGAGCTGACTCAGCTTCAGGAGCACCTGTGTCATCCAGGAATCAGAAGGATGACCCACATCATAAGACAGAGAAACTTACCCTTTACCATTGAAGAAGCTCGAACTGTCATATGTAAATGTCAAACCTATGCTTTGATTTAAAACATTGATAAGGGCTACCAGGCCATTCGAGCGTCTGGGTATCGACTTCAAAGGTCAGATGCCGTCCACCACATAGAATAGATATATTCTCAACATAATCGACGAGTAAAGCAGATTTTCGTTTGCCTTTGCAACAGGAGACACCTCAGCGAGTACCACCATCAATTATTTGTCTCACTCTCTTTTCAGTTTGGGGCTTGCCCGTGAACATTAATTCAGACAGAGGACCTGCATTCGTGTCTTCAGATTACCAAAAGTTCCTTCATGACCGAGGAGTGGCTACAAGCTACTCGTCTGTGTACAATCCCCGTGGCAACGGCCAGATCAAGAGAGTCAATGGAACTTTGTGGCGCACCATAAGGTTAGCTCTCGCTTCTCTCTCCCTCCCTATAGAAATGGGGGAGACTGTCCTAGAACAAGCATTACAAAGCATGCGGTCTCTTTTGTGCGTCGCTACAAACAAAACGCTGCCAGAGTGCATATTCCTGCACCCCAGGGAAGCAACATACGGGCAGGCCGCTCCTTCGTGGATGAAAAACAAGTAGCAAGCTCTTCTAAAAAAAATGGTATGAAAATCAAAGTACGAGCCTAAGGTCGAGGAAGTTAGACTCCTGCATGTACAATGGGTTCATGTTGTAAACCAAGACGGCAAGGAGTCCACTGTGTCAACTCGTCACCTGACTCCTGCGGCTAACGTATTCAGTCCAAACACCTCTCACGATAAAGGATGCCGTCATGTCTTCAACATGTGAGAGAATGGTAAGACTCCCATCAATGAAGGAACCCCCCTCTCACCTGGAGACACCAGCCAGAGAACGGAAAGAAGTCGAGTGGATACAGAACAAGTCCAGGGGAGGGAGCTTGCGACTGAACCGCAACAAACCAAAGAACTACTCACTCTCGGAAAGGCACTGTTGAAAGGAACACCTGCAGAAACGCCACCCTGAGAGGCACCTCAACGCACAAGTTGCACTAAGCGCCCTCCTGCTATATCTCAGATTTTATCCTAGATGAGTGGGAGTAATATGGGTGGTAAGTGTCCTTATATCATTGTGCTTATCATTAATTAGTAGTTATAAAGACCATTATTACCAATGTATTTTTTTTTTATGTAAGTGATATGAGCCCAGTTATCGAGTAAAATAAGTACTATTGAGCTTTGTGATGGAAATGCGATGTGAGAATAATTGCAGTTGGTGTGAAATCTGAATGAATTCATGTTTTGTTGTGATGCGAAAGTGTACTGTACTGTATGTTCATCTTCTCACTGGAGGTGAATGTGGTGTGAATTGTTAACTGTGAGTGCCAGTGCTTGTACGCTTGCTTGGCAATAATGAGTCTCCATAATACTGTACCGGGTTGGCCAACAACTTGCCATAATTTTAAGCCGAATAAAGCCAACGTTCCAGCAACTGTGTTTGGTATTCCACACCTACTAGTCAGGGGCACTTATACAAGTTTTATTATTTTTATTATTATTATTATTTTCTTTTTTGAGTTATCAAGCAATAGTCATTCAACATCAGCAGTCCGCATTGACCCGCGTGGTGATGAAAACTGGCCTTACCCCACACATGAATAAAATCTGAGGCTTTTGTCCTTTTGTTGACTAAAAACGGCTTCATTTTTGTTGTTATTGTTGTTGTTGTTGTTGAGGAAATGACCCGAGTAAAGAATGAATAAGAGGTCCTTCTTCTATATTATCAACCTTTCCTGACGGTATTATAATAGAGAATATCAAAATACCAAACTGAAGATTACAATTATAGGTAATATCTCTCTCTCTCTCTCTCTCTATCTCTCTCTCTCTCTCTCTCTCTCTCTCTCTCTCTCTCTCTCTCTCTCTCTCTCTCTCTCTCTCTCTCTCTCTCATTTAATTGCCTGGTTGCTACTCTGCATATCTCTTGATTTTATCTGTAACCTAAATTGTGCATTCTGTCAATTTTGGGATATTAGATTATCATCCAAGACCCTATTCTAATGTAATCAAATTTTGAGGCAGTTTTTTGCCGTTTTAGATAAAAGAGTAGAAAAAGAATACAAAAGATTTTGTACAATAAATATCTGGTCATTTCATACCCGTCTTGGATAAGTATCATAACTTACCACCTAAGAAAATGTAAACGATAGCATGGTTCATAATCCTTATGAAATTTAATAAACTAAATTTGCTCAGACTCTTGGTGGAAGGGATGTTGTGAATTCTGAAAAATACTATGTCTAGACACGTCATGGCAATTGAGATAAGAATTAGCACTGCCGTCTCGAAGATTTTCTGGTTTTTATTCTTTAGCGTTGAGGACGGTCAACATTCAACTCATTACATATAAGACGAAATTTTTTTTAAAGAAGAAGTTACGTAAATCTTGGAATCTGGAGGAAAAGATAATAGAGTTACGTGTGGTGAAATACTGGGGAATTTACAATCACATAAATTAACTTTTTACCTGTAAACCCTCATGCACCAACTTCGCACGAGGCCAAGTTACATAACTGAGAAACCCACTTACTTAGGATACATCTGCCGTTTACTCTACTTTTGATTCAAAACTATTTTTCTTGCACTAATTCTTTTGGTGGTGATGCAACACGGGTTCACAAAGACTCAATTAAAAATTTTGACATATATTTAATATTTAAAGTACACAAAAAAATCATCAGAGTTACGTTAAAGAGCGAACATTAACATTACCACAAATTAACAAAATTTACGTTACTTGATAAAAAATTAAACAAATATCAAAAGGGGTTACAGAGTATTTTTATAAGAACATTGCTGCAACAATGTGATGGTTCACGAGGTGATGATGGTGGTCGGATTCTTACAAGAACTTCTTCTATTACTTGCCTTCGTGGAGTTAACTGCTCAAAGAGGCCTAGCTTCACCTTTCCACCCTAGAAGAAAACTCAGGAGGAGTATATGGCATAGCACAGTTGTCAGATCTACAAAATTACAGGGTTACGTAACATAACATCAATTTAAAGATAAACATCAACTGCTCTAATCGTAACCCAACATACACAAAAAAAAGGGGGTTTCGTCGAGAAGGCAAGTTTAAATTACTGGCATGTGCCCTTACAATAATCAAACAATATATATATTCTCCACAGGAAGAAGTTTGACAACAATGGGATGATACGTCATTTTATCTGATCTAGATGGATAAAATTTGCAAGAAAGTTAGTTTATTACTTCAAATATTATTATACTAATTCATACAAACTCATCAATATAGTTAATATGATAAAACTACTTCTGTGGAGGAAAATAATCATATTTAAACATATATTCATAGAAACTGGGAAATATATTAGAAAACGAATACTTTTATTCAAGGGGAATAAAAAGAACTTGGTTGTCTTATTAAAAAAAAAAAATCTGTAAACATGAGTGAATGATGTAGTATTGTACACAAGTACACACACATACATACACACACACACACACACACACACACACACACACACATATATATATATATATATATATATATATATATATATATATATATATATATATATATATATATATATTCATAAACACACTCACACACACACACACACACACACACACATATATATATATATATATATATATATATATATATATATATATATATATATATATATATATATATATATATATATATATATATATATATATATATATATATATATATTCATAAACACACTCACACATGTATATATATATATATATATATATATATATATATATATATATATATATATATATATATATATATATATATATATATATATGTATATATATATATATATATATATATATATATATATATATATATATATATATATATATGTGTGTGTGTGTGTGTGTGTGTGTGTGTGTATATATATATATATATATATATATATATATATATATATATATATATATATATATATATATATATATATATATATATATATATATATACTGTATATATAATCATCATCATCATAATCTCCTATCATTCCTATTGACGCAAGGGGACTCTATTCTGAGCATTTAATTCAATACTTCTCCATTCATGGGTCATGCAACTCTTCTAGTGGCGAACTAATCTCTCCAGGGAGTGTGAAGAGTATGCCCCAACCATCTCCATCTACTCCTCATCATGATCTTATCCACACATGGAACTCGAGTAATCTTCCATAATGTTCACTTCTAATCCTGTTCCGCCATTCAACTCCTAAAATCCATCTGAGGGTTTGTTTTCAAACCTACCAAATCTATTGAAGATTGTTTCATTGTCATAACAGGACCGTTATCAACAGAGTAACATATGATTTAAGTGTTATGCTTTTGTAATTATTGCAATCAGGCAGGTCTCCCTTTTTTGGCCCTTTTCAGCAGCACTCCTAACTCCCATTCATCAGGTTTGGCCTCTTCATGTCACATTCTACAAAATAATCTTGAAAGTATTCCAGCGGTTACTTCATTTTCAACCAATATCATTTCGGAAGTTATTACATCATATCCAGGGGATTTCTATCTCTAGGGTTTTATAATGATATTTTTGACTTCAGACACACTGAATTTATTCATGGTCATAGCCAGGTGTTCCTCAGCTTCAGCTATATCAATCAAATTATTCCCTTTGTATCTCGTATTCATAACGTCACTAAAGTGTTCCATCTAATGCTCTCTTTCGTCATCTTCTGATGCTATAACAGATCCATCTCTCTTTTTGTCGGGTATATGCTTAAAATTTGTCAGCCTCATCTTCTTTACTGTCTAGATATTCTCTCCAGTCATTCCTGGCTTTTCTTTTGACCTCACTGCCAATACTGGAATGCTTAGCATATAATTTTCATTATTTTTTTGGTAAATTTCAACAATAAATCTCTGTCCTTGTCTCGTTTATAGTATCCCAAGTATCATTCGTTATCCATAGCTTTCTCCTTAGAACTACATGTCACAAGACTTCACTACCAACTAACTGGTATGCTATGTTCCTAATATCACATCATTCTCCATTAATTGTCTATTCTTTGTCTCTTAGAGTCTCTATGATTTCAAATCGATTGCTACATTGAATTGCAAATAATTCTCTTTTCTCTTCTTCTAGAACCTTAGTTGTATCAAAGCTAGGTATTATATCTACCCTTCTGTTGTGCACTATAAATTCTAATTTCAGTATGGCAATGAGGACCTGGTGATCACTACCAATATCTGCACCTCTATAGCTTCTAACATTAGTCAGAGTTCTCCTCTCTTTATCAATGGCAATGTGATCTATTTGATTTTTGTAATTACCACATCGTGAAGTCCATGTATATTTCTTGATGTTCTTTTGCTGGAAAAGAGTACCTTCAATGACAAAATTATTTGTTGAATAGAAACTTATGAAATGCGCTACTTTTTTAATTGCAGCTTAACCATGACCCTTGACACCCTATACATTCTCTATCCCTTGGTTATTCCTCCCCACTTTAGCACTGAAGTCAGCAATCACAATTTTCCTATATTTTTCTGTGGTAGCATCTATTACAGTCTGTTATTAATCTTTCCATTCATCACGGGAATTCTTCGTTGATACATAGCAAAATATAATTGTCGAACGATCCCTTTAGCGCGGTGTTGGAGTGAAAACTCGTCGACCTTTGCATGTTTATTTAGTCGATGGTCACTAGAAAATTTACATACATAAGAAATTCATAGTGACAATTCTTCAATTAATCTAAGAAAAAAAACATATATAAAGAAAAACTCTATTCTTTACATTCTATCAAAAATGTTTTATTATAAAAGTTTATTGCTATAATTCCAGTAATGGTAATTACTTCATGTTACACATTTTTATTAACATTTCCAATGAAGACCTATGGTATGATAACTTGATTACAAATTTCATAACGCTAGGCGGGAGAATCCCTTAGTTGTGCTATACATCGAATCTTTAAGAAATATGCATTAAGATTTAACACTAGGATGGCCATCTCCTTTGATATATATAAAATGGCCGAGGTGTCGTTTTCGACACCTTATGATTTTTATTGAAATTTGGCATGAAAAATAATCATATATGGTTAATGAAATAACTCCTATGTTTGCAATACATAGTTTATTAAAGAATATTGTTATTACATAACATTTGACATCATTTTGAAGTAGGCTATAACATTCTTTTTACAATCATGTAGGACAATTATTTATCAATATCTTAGATTCCACAATCTTTACATGTTACAAACACTACCCTAGTTTCATCCTTTGCACATTTGCCACAAGTAGGTTTTTTGCATACTTGGCAAACAGTAATCGTAGCATTTGAACATTTTCTACCATGACACTTGCGACGTTTCTTAGGTAATGATGAGCTTGTGGAGGGCACATCTGCAAGATTCGGTAAGCTTCTCTTCTGAACATAAGCATGCCTAAGACTTTCAATGAGCTCCAAAATGAACTCCTTCCTACTAATTGTTCGCCCTGATGCTAGTTTGTATATAATCCATGCATTTATAACTGCCATATCCAGTATATTACAAAAAACTCCAAGGGGCCAACGTCTTGTAGCACAACGTGTACTGTACTTTCGGAGCATTTGGTCGACTACGTCTACTCCTACTTTATTAGCAATATAGAAATCAATGACTGCTGGTTTCTTCTTCTCACCTTCCGAAATTGTTGGAGAACTATGCATTGTTGATAAGAGGCACACATTTTTATTAGATTTGCATTGATAATTAACAAACATGCATTCACTTTCATCTTGAAAATAGAATTTGGATTCATACTTTTTCCCCTTTTCTTGTAAGGTCATTTCTTTCGACAGATGCTTGCTGTTTCCTCTCACAGTACCGACAATTGAAGTAGCTCTATCTCGCAGTTTCCTTGCAACTTCAAGAGATGTAAAAAAGTTGTCTGTTGTTACATTATAGCCTTTGTTCTTCACAACTTCAGTAAGACTGAGCACAACATGTTCCGCCAAGGAACCCCTAACCTTGATTCCTTTTCTATGGCTCCTAAGTAGGGGATCACATTTACAATGTATTTGTTTTCTACCTCTGTAAGGACCCAAAATTTCATTCCAAACTTATCAGGTTTATTTGGCATAAATACAATGAATGGGCACCTGTTTTTCATGGGCAATAGCTGTTCGTCAATTGTCAAACTATATGTTGGTATATAGGCACCTCTGCAATTTTCAACAAATAGGTAAAAAATGTCTCTAATGTGGGTAAATTTGTCACTTTTGATCCTCTCTGACCTTGTGCTTCTGTTGTCAAACCTAATGAATCTATGTATTTTCTTGTAATCACTTCTAGACATGGTTTCTCCGAATATTTTTGGTCCATAGGTTTTATTCCACAAAAAATCTGCACTGTGAGCTTTTCCGTACACTCCCCTTGCATATGTCAAAGCAATGTAGGCCTCAAACTTTTCTAAGGATAACACCCAGCTTTCATCGTGATTTTTTCCTTCACTGATTGTCCATTTATGAATTTTCCGTAGCATAGTTTCATCAATGAAGATTCTCCAAGCAGAATATGGGGATTCTGCAGCTACATTTTTCACAGTTTTTGAAATACCAGAAGTAGCTTTGAATACCTGACTTTGGCCATATCTTCCTTTCCGAGATGATGATAAAGGTTCCCAGGCAATCCCATGCCGTGTAATGATGGTATTTCTATCTGTAGAAGTGCTTGCTTGTATATCTGATGAGGTACTTGCTTGTCTAGTGGATTCGTCTTCACTATCTTGATAGTCATCAGAATCTGATGAGCTTGAAGAAACTTCTTTTTGTGGTAAAAATTCATTTTCACTACCATCACTACCATCACTTGAAACTTCATCTTCTGATTGGAAGATAATATTCAATGCTTCTTCTACAGTATAGAAATCTTTATTTCCCTTACACCGTGAAGCAGCCATCTCTAATATATTCAGTATGACTACCACTAAGCTAATATGAATGATGAGTGCTTAGTAACTGTTTCCTTTGCCAAGGATCACGAAACACAGAATTCTCAAGGATATTCAAGTCAGGAATAACAAGTCTGAAAAGAAATTCACAAATATATAGTATACCTCATACTGAAAGAAAGTCATTATATAGATGTGTGTGTGTTTATAAATAGATAGATATATAGATAGGGGACACAAACACAAATATTATTGCTTGTGAGTTTTTAAATGAATTTACCATATAAATAGCCTAGGTGTCAAAAACGACACCTTGGCCATTTAAGGTAAAACCTCAAATATCAGCTATTCCACTGAATATTTTTTTAAAAATTAGGTCTGTTAAGCATCTTTTTAAAAATTTAATAATTGTCTATAAGACTCAGCATTGAGCCAAAATCAGTTATTCCATATTAATTAGTTAAAAATTTGAAGGTGTCGAAAACGACACCTCGGCCATCCTAGTGTTAAAGGGCATCATTAATGTCATGAGAGAATTCGACTAAATAATTATTCGACCTGTGGCATGTTTTATCTAGCCTAACCCCCTACGACCTCTATTTTCCCCCATTAAATTGTAAAGACCTCTTGATAATATCCTTTACTTACCAAACTGTTTGCTTTCTTACTGTAAGGACCGTCCCTCTCTGTTCCCTCGTGGACTGCTGACAAATCCCTACTGAGGGAACGCCATCGTTAAACAAGCACACCCCTAACTATATTTTCACGTGTCTATATTTCATCATATTAGCTACTCTAATTAGCTATTGTTATTTAAACAGCAACCCTGACAACCCTTTTAAGTCTATAAATCTCAGACACTGTGATGCTTACCTTATAATTCCATCTAAAGGTCTTCAATAAGGACTCTCTGAAACACGGCCACTCCCAACGCCGAGTACTGTTTAAAAGACACACCTGCCGCTGTCCCAAGCGCTTGACAGGGAAGCGGGAGACGGACTGATGGTTCCTTTTGTTTTGTTACGAGCGAAAAAACATATAAAAGTGTCCCTCATAATTATTGTCTCAGAAGGAAACTTCCTTATTTTAATTTTCTTATGATTTGACAGAGCATAAGCCTCTATTAAGTGACCCGAAATTTAATTACAAATTTTAAATTCAAAGTTGCGCAGGAAAAAGTGAAATTTCCCTGCATGAAATTTTCCTGCGTTTACAATAATACTCATATTGCACTGATTTGATTAGAATTTTGAAAGTAACAATCTACTATTCACAGCTCTGCACTCAGTTATTGCCTTTTCTGATCTTGGTGTCTTCACCATTCCTCCCCCTTGTCATCCAACTCCCGTTGTTCTTCCTGAATAGATATTCATATTGCCTTGAGCCAATATATCCAAACTATATTTCATAAATTCAATTTCTACTTGCTGTAACTTCCCAATCTGATTCATGGTACTAACATTCCAATTACCAATTTTAAATTCATAATTCATTTATAAACCAGGAGATTCTTACCACCCCGCTACATCTAGGACTGGGGGCCCATTTGTCAGCTTCTCTTTCCATTGACTGAATAAATCAAGAGAGGATTCATTGGCTATATATATCAAAAGATAACTAGTTCCTTGTGATTTGCAGTGCCTATCTAATGAACCCTGCCGGTCCAAGCTAATTTCAGTAAGATCAACTGGCAGGCACAATGAGTAAAATCTGAAGAGACAGTTCTTCTATCGACTTAAATCCAATATGGCAATTTGCTGTTACTGACTTTATCAAGATTTAGGGGGTACTTCCTCCACAACCAAAGTCCTTATTATTCCACCAGGTTGCTCACCCTCTTATGTGAGTGCAACCGTTGGCAAACCTGTAGGCCTGGGTCTTCCAACTCTTTTATTGCCTTGTAAATCCCACACACACACACACACACATATATATATATATATATATATATATATATATATATATATATATATATATATATATATAGATATAGATATATATATATATATATATATATATATATATATATATATATATATATATATATATATATCTATATATATATATATATATATATATATATATATATATATATATATATATATATATATATATATATATATATATATATATATCTATATACATGTGTGTGTGTGTGTTTGTGTGAGAGTGTGTGTATGTGGATAAAGCCAGAGAGAGAGAGAGAGAGAGAGAGAGAGAGAGAGAGAGAGAGAGAGAGAGAGAGAGAGAGAGAGAGAGAGAGAGAGAGAGAGATGCATAAAGTTATATTATTGAAGCATTACCATAAGTCCACTGGTCGTAAACTGTTTATGCGAGCGAGGGGCAAGGGACCTTATCTGCATAGTGGCTCAACAAAAATGTCAAATAAAGCAGGATCATAGAAAATGAACAGAAAGCGCAAAATGAAATCTCTTTACTACCAGCATCAGGCCAGTATGAGGGACTAACCATGAACCAGTGTTTTTGAAGCTCCTCTTACTTCCGTAAGATTAATTTTAGAAATATAGAGGTAAGTCAGTTGGTCTTTAGATTTTTATTATTAATACTGTATTTGGCTGGTCTTTTTTTAGTATAGAATGTACATTTTCAAAACTATTTCCTATAAATTTTCTTTTTTGCATTTCAATCCCTTTTTTCAATATTAATCAAAACGTTTTCTTTGTTCTTAAGTTTCCATTTTCAATTAGCCATTATTGAAATTTATGGTTTTTATTTTGCTTCCAAATAAAAACCATTAGATAAGCCTCAAATATTTTAATCTCTATTATTGGAAAAATAATCAGCTTTATTGGGTAAATTCATAATAGTCAATTGTTATCCGAATGATAAGTACATTAGAGTACGCAACTGTTTACCATAAAGAATCTATAGACTCTGAAACTTACTACTCAACCCCATTTGCTACTATCATTGAAGATGATTTACGTCTAGTTATGTGATAATGTAACACAAGTCTTTTGATAACATTACTCAAGCTAACCATGTTGCTTGCATTAGGTAGTCTTCTCATGGTCACAGTCAGAAAGAAACAAAAGGAATGTTCGTCAGTAAGTATAGCATACTTGGTTATGATTGTGGTTTCATAGAATCTTGCTTATTTTAATGTTTCTTGATAGATCGGGTCTTGAAAATCAGCCAATTATGGAATAATAAAGTGCAAGGGAATTAAATACCTGAAGTGATAATGATCGTAAAAAAATAAATCTGGCATAATTACAAAATCAAATATAAAGTTAACGAAGTAACCTTTTTTCTGTATCTGTCATTGATGTAGAGCATCTATTATCTTAACTCTTGGTATATTTGGATTAATGTTTCATGAACTTTACACCTGTTTCAGGGGTCAGATGCTCCTTTTATACTTTTCTATGTGACTAAGCTATTTTAACATAGTTCCTGACCTTATTTTTTTTTTCATTTGTCCTTTATTACTTCTCATATATAATTATATGTTGCTTGCTTACTTCCTTTTCTGACTATGATCCTTTCCTTGTTGAAGCACTTTGAATTGCAGCATTTTGCTTTTCCAATTATGGAAAAATCAACTCAAAGAGTCACATGTGAAAAATAAACAATTGTATACCTTGGAGCAAAAATGTCTCGGTAAAAGTAAAAAAAAAAACATTAAATGCCTCAAACCAAAACCTCAGTGAAGTACAATACACCTTAGATATAAATACAAATAATAGATATAGAGTAAAAGTCAGTGTATTAGACAGATATACATTTTCGGAAGGAGTATGTATATATATATATATATATATATATATATATATATATATATATATATATATATATATATATATATATATATATATATATATATATATATATATATATATATATAAATTAGACAGATACATTTTCTGAAGGAGTATATATATATATATATATATATATATATATATATATATATATATATATATATATATATATATATATATATATATATATATATATATATATATATATATATATATATATACAGTATTCTTTTGGAACCTCAATTTGTAATGGATGTCTTTCATTGATATTCATTGTTGGCGGAAGCTGTGACAGGCCAAAAGTAGGTTGTGACTCAAAGTCGAGATGAAAGTAACTGAGTACTTTATTATATACACATCGATTATATATACGCATTAGGTCCGGCAAAAAGGTCACAAAATACAACATGCTATTGCGTGTCCAACCGGCAAATGGTTCTGTTAACAGTTAACAAATAGGCAGACAGGTTGATGCAAGTTGCTTTCAGTGCAAGGAGAGAGTGAATATACAAAGGATAATATATAAAAAAAAGAGAAATTTCGTTAATGTGTACGATGGTGTGACACACGGTTTGTATATGGCTCCCCACCCCCCTAAATTAAGAGATATTCTACATGTTAAATAAGCGCCATGATCTAGAGAGGTGAACTGTAAGCGGGTCATCAGGCAGGAGATAAGCAGGTTTTAGATGGAGACCCAGTCTTCATTGCCATGAATGATTAGTAGAAATGCTTTTGGATTGCGTCGGATCACAAGGAAAGGGCCCGTGTAAGGGAGCTTTAGCGATGGCTTGCTAGTGTCGTTGTGTACGAAGACGTGCAGTGCAGACTGCAAGTCCGTCGGTATGTGATACTTCACTGGGGGCTTGTAAGTTTGGCGGCATGGATTAAATTTTCCCACGACGTGAAATATGCACTGGAGATCGCCGTTGGAGGTTGCAAAAGGAAAAAATTCGGCAGGGACGACCAACGGGTCCCCATACACTATTTCAGCTGCCAAGACGTCCAGGGCGTCTTGAGGAGTGATCCTTAGTCCCTGGAGGACCCAGGAAAGCTGAGTAAACCAGTTGGAGTACTTGCAGCAGGAAATCAAAGTTATTTTGATGGTGCGATTAAAACGTTCAACCATTCGATTGGCAGCGGGGTTGTAGGCAGTTGTCTGATGTAGGGTAATGCTCAGTAGATTCACTAATGATGTCCACAGTTGAGAGGTGAAAGTGGTACCCGTGTCAGAAGCAACATGCTCAGAGATACCAAATCTTGCTATCCATCCTGAGAGTAAGACAGATGTATAAGAGGCGGATGTTGCAGTTTTCATGGGAATGGCTTCAGGCCAGTGAGTGGAGCGGTTGATGACGGTAAACAGGTAATGGTGTCCTTGTGATGTGGGTATGTGGCGTACAACGTCGACGTGATTGTGGGCGAAACGACGCTGAGGTTGAGGAAAAGTGCCCACTCCGGTATCCGTGTGTCGGTGTACTTTGAAAGTTTGGCAAGAAGTACAGGCGCTGACCTAATCCTTAGCATCCTTACTAATGCCGGGACAAATGAACTTCGTCTTCAGCAACTGTGCAGTAAAACAGCTTGAGGGATGTGAAAGGCCGTGAATGAAACCAAACATCTGTCGGCACATAGCTGCAGGAATCCACGGTCGCGATCTACATCACAGAGGAAGGTGGTGTTGGATTCGTTGTGAGTGATGTCTTCCTAATGGACGAATAGCCAGAATGCCCTACGTGCTTGATACTCTGGATCCTGTCCTTGGGCTTCAGCCAAGGCATTGTAATCCAATCCCAGTTGAACGGCAGCCAGCGTGTTTCTTGACAGGGCCTCGGCAATTGGATTCCTTTTCCCAGGGACGTGTTAAAGGGCTCAATTGTATTCAGCCACGGCGGAGAGATGTCGACATTGATGGGCGGACTAGGCCTCAGACTGTCGAGTGACGGCGTGCACCAGAGGCACGTGGTCTGTGCAAATGACGAAGGGCGAACACTCTAAGAAAAGGCGAAAGTAACGGACAGCCGAGTTCACCGCCAGCAATTCACGATCGAAAGTAGAATTACCTGATTCAGCCTTGGACAGTTTTCTGCTGAAGAAGGCCAATGGGCGGGAAGAGCCACACCAATAGTGATATCGCTGACATCGGTGGAGAGAAGGAGAGGGGCAGGCGGGATGGGAAAAATGAGAGCAGCAGCGGTTGATAGGGCATTCTTTGCATTGCAGATGGCCGCTTCTTGATGGAGACCACGCTTTAGGTCTTTTGGCGGGCCCTTTAGGGAGGCCTAGAGGGGAGCAAAAGTGGCAGCAATACCTGGCAGAAAACGGTGATAATAGTTGGTCATGCCCAAGAATTCCTGCAGTGCTTTGACAGTCAAGGGCGTGGGGAAGTTCTGAACTGCTGCTACCTTCTCAGGAGGGGGGCAGGTGATGGACTCCCTCAGGAGTGATGCGGTGCCCTAAGAACGACGCTTCGTTGGTGCCAAAGGTACACTTGTCATACAGGACTAAAAGGGCGTTTTCTTGCAGGCTGTCGAGCATGATGTACAGGTGATGGAGGTGTTCCTTTTTTGAGGAAGAGAACCCAAGTTTGTCGTCCACGTACAATACACAGAAGGGGAGGTCCCCTAATATGCCATCCATGAGACGTTAAAAAGTGACCCCAGCATTATGAAGGCCAAAACAGGAGTAATTGAAGTTGTATGTACCGATGGGAGGATTGATGACGATCTTGGGGATGTCTTCTGGTTTCATAGGCACCTGATAATACCACTTCCGGAGGTTGTGCGTGGGAAAAAACTTCGATTAGTGCATGTAGGAGGTCACTTCAGCAATGTTTGGGAGAGGGTAGTGATCCGGTTCTATTTCCATGTTTAGACACTTGTAATCCCAGCAAGGACGGAGGGAGCCGTGTTTCTTCAGGACTATGTGTAAGGGTGACGACCATGGACTGAAGGCCTTTTGGCAGAGGCCCATTTCTTCCATTTCAGCGAACGTCTGTTTGGCGGCTGCCAATCGATCCGGTGCCAGATATCTGAATTTGGCAAAGACTAGGGGTTCCATCGTCTTGATATGGTTATAAATGCCATGTTTGGCCGAAGCCTTGGGCGTTTGGCGAAGTTCTAAAAGGAAAATTTCTGCGTATGACATGAGGAGGTGGGCGTAAGTATCCGTGGGTACGCTGCTGTGGAGAGCGAAGTTGGAGGGGGAGGGTTGAAGAGGTGTCGACATGTTTGAGTCTGCGTTGCCCAATGGTCGGTGGGAGACCTTGACCAGAAGGTAAAGAGGAGAGAGGAAATTCGCACAGAGGATTGGCAAAATGACGTACGCTACGAGAAACTTCCAATTAAATTTGCGGTTTCCAAACGAAAATGTTTTCGTAACCATAGGGAGGCAGCTACAAGGCAGATGTCGGCAGACTTAGATAGACTACGTTGTGTCTTGAAGAGTTCCCTTGGTAAAGGAGAATGCACCCGTGTCTACCAAAAATCGCACACCCGTTCCTGCATCATGTAAAAAGAAAAGATTAAAAAACACGGGAGGCCAACGCCACGAGCGATGGCCTACTTTCACGTTTTTGGGCCACTGACAATCCTTGGAACATTTCTTCGCTGCAGCGCGAAATCTGTAGTGGTAGTAGAAAAAACTGCCACTTGACATTGAATAGGCGTCCTCTTCGTCAGGAGTGGAGGTGTTGATGGAGGATGATGAAGGTCTTGAAGTGGCTGTCCATAGGGGCGTCAGCTTTGGTCATCAAGTGCTTTATGGGTAAACCATTGACATCAGGTCTGGCAGCTCGTAGAGGTTCAGGTAAACGGCATGCCCAAAAGGCACGAAATAGGTACACCTCACGAGGAGAGCCATCTGCAGCAGGTTGCAGGCAAGCGATACTGGTCATTTCCCTGAGGGCGAGCGAAGCCCTTTAGTCCCCCAATGGTTGTTGCGAGAGCTGAGAAAGCTTTGCTATACGGTCGGCTGATGACGGCAAGTACTACTGCAGAAGGTAAGTGTTGAGGGCCTCATTCACTATTGGGGTGTCTCCTTGTTCACAAAGCCAGTCGGAGATTTCCAGGATGGTGTCCTCGGGTATAGTCGCGAGACTATATTCTGCTTTGGTGGTTGAGCTAGTCACGCCCTTGATGCATAACTGGACTTTTGTCTGCTTCAACCAAGCAAACGCCAGTCCGCTGGCGAACGACTAAAGTTTTCAATGAGGCAGCCATAGTAAAAGTGAAGGGGGGGGGGGGGATGCAGGAGGAGCAAGTCGACTTCCGGGGTAACTAATGTGATGGGCCAAGAGTAGACTGTAACTAAAATGCAAGATGAAAGCAAGTGAGTATTTTATTATAGAAACATTGAGTAGATATACACACTAGGTACCAGCTAAAAGGTCACAAAATACTACATGCTATTTCTTGTGCAACTGGCAACTGGTTCTGCTAACAGTTAACAATGAGAAATAGGCAGACATATTGATGCATGTTGACGTCAGTGCGAGGGGAGAGCGAAGATACAAAGGATAATATACACAAAAAAGAGAAATGTCTTGGCAGGTTATGAGGTAAGAGATGGAAATCCTCCACAAAAAAAAAAAAAAACTTTTTTATTGAAGGGTTAAAGGAGGGGGTTAAGGGATTGGGTTGAGGGAGGGGGGGTTATAAAAGTGTAAACGTCTGAGTAAAAGAGGATGAAAAAACAAGAAGGAATTATATATAAGATTTTCTGTCTTTAGATGTGTAAGCTTCCATTGTTTATTCACATATTTATCTATACAGTAAATATATATATATATATATATATATATATATATATATATATATATATATATATATATATATATATATATATATATATATATATATATATATATATATATATATGTATATATATATATATATATATATATATATATATATATATATATATATATATATATATGTGTGTATATATATATATATATATATATATATATATATATATATATATATATATATATATATATATATATATATATATATTATTATTATTATTATTACTATCCAAGCTACAACCCTAGTTGGAAAAGCAAGATGCTATAAGCCCAGGGGCTCCAACAGGGAAAAATAGCCCAGTGAGGAAAGGAAATAAGGAAATAAATAAATGAAGAGAACAAATTAACAATAAATCATTCTAAAATAAGAAACAACGTCAAAACAGACATGTCATATAATAAACTATCAACAACATCAAAAACAAATATGTCATAAATAAACTATAAAAAGACTATGTCCGCCTGGTCAACAAAAAAGCATTTGCTCCAACTTTGAACTTTTGAAGTTCTACTGATTCAACCACCCGATTAGGAAGATCATTCCACAACTTGGTCACAGCTGGAATAAAACTTCTAGAGTACTGCGTAGTATTGAGCCTCGTGATGGAGAAGGCCTGGCTAT
>NC_090753.1:20984296-20986796 GCF_036898095.1 Palaemon carinicauda
GAACAGTCGGAGATGGGGTAGAAGGATTGGACTGGATTGGTGATAGGAATTTAGCAGACCTAGCGTAAGCTGATAATGCTGTCCTTGTTAGCAGAACAGCACATGATTTTCAATGCTTGCTTACCAGAATGCATAAAATATGACACAAGGTCGGTCTGAAGATAAATAGAAGAAAGACAGACATTATTAGACAGATTATGCAAGGGAGGATATAATATCATTGGAAGGAGGTAGAATGATTTAAGTATTTAGGGACTATGATCTCCAATACAGGATCTCTAGAATTTGAGTTTAGTGAAAGATAAAAAAAAAATCGGATAATGGGTAGGTTAAGTAAAATTTGATTATCAAATCGCCTGAAATTGCTCATAAAAATCAGACTATTTATCAGTTTATTGAGATTGGTGTTACCCTATGGACATAAACCATGGTATGACAACAACAAAAATATAAAAAGATAGAGTAGATTTAAGAATAAAGTCAACTTGGGAGTTGAATAGCAGGACCAGATTTGAAATGAAACGATGAGTGGGATTACTCGAGTGCCATATGTGAATGATATCATGATGAAGGGTAGATGGAGATGGTTTGAGCTTGCTCTTCTGACTCCCCAAGAGATTTATTTTCACCAAACATTCAGCTGGGCTTCACAAAGCAATAAAAGAGTTGGAAGAGATCGGTCTATACGACTGAGGACTAGGAGGCGAGAAGTAGGAGATGATGAATTAAGAACTATTAAATTAAAAGCTCAAGATAGAGACGACTGGCAAAATGTCCAAACAGGGAATAATTGTCCAGTGAGTAAAGGAAACCAGGAAATAAATAACCTTACAGCAAAGTAATTACCAAGAGACTCTCTCTCTCTCTCTCTCTCTCTCTCTCTCTCTCTCTCTCTCTCTCTCTCTCTCTCTCTCTCTCTATATATATATATATATATATATATATATATATATATATATATATATATATATATATATATATATATATATATATATATATATATATATATATATATATATATATATAAAGGCCATTTAATATCCTCGTTTCCCTATTTTCTTCTTCTACTTTACCAAAAATTCGGCATCCAACATTGATATGAATAAGGACGTACTTTTCTACAAAATGTTCAATTGAGGAAATACATACGGTATTTTCAAGTGCATATATTCAGTTTTTAATTCCAAAATAAATTGTTTTGCTGATTTAATATCTTTTCCTTACAATGGTTTTTATTATTTAAAAATCGAGATTAAAAAATAAAAAGAAATGACACGAGAAAGACTCGGACAACCAACATATTTTCTATGGAAGTCAAGGAAAAAAAAAAAAGGACGTGCCACTGAGAGGTGTTTTCGAATTCTTATATTTCCCCCGAAGCTGAAAAGAGAAATGAAAAAGCATGGTTGAAGATCTAGGCATTTTGCCTTATGTCAAATTTAGAGGGTTATACATTCGAACCACGATAGTCTTACACTTGAAGTCAGCTGCCGTGGGTGGTTCTGAAAATGGTTCAGAAAGGGAATTGGATTGCACGGTTGTAAGTTTCTTGGAATTTTCACATGTCCACTCAAACGAGTAATCGAGGTCCTGTGGTTAGGAGCCTCGTTCAATAACTCTCTTTGTATTCTTATTGACTAAAATGCATGATGCCTAATGAATACAATACAGTATTCTCAAAGTTAGACTCCAATTGTGACTAGTTGTGGAATGATCTTCACAGCGAATACATTAAAACAGTATATATATTCAAGTTCAGCCAACCCTAACCTAACAAATTAAAAAAAAAAAAAAAGTAACTATCCAAATTTTTTATAAAATAGCCGTATGTCCAGACAAACGGTTGATAGATACTCAGTCTTTTACAGTAGCTACAGTTTACAGGCTAATAGGCCCGGTACACTCGTGAGTCGTGGCTGTTGCCCGCGAGGAAGGCCATATTTGGCACGATCTTCAAGCAGGTCAAAGGAGATATGAATACTTTTAACAGCGCAAAATTGTTGCGTATGCTATTGTCTTTCATTTTTCAATAGCTTTTAAAATTGTCTTAATATTCAATTTGGTCAGACTTTAAATGCAGACCAACAACCAGCAATGCCAGTTACCTCTAGTAACATTTCTTTCCCGACAAAACAAAAGAAAAAAGAAAAGGAAAAAAAAAAACCGTAATTGGAAGAGAAGTTTAAAATTACAAAAACTGAAATCTTTGTTATATATTCATTTGTTGAAAAGTCTTCTATATCATCGAAGTTCTGAGCTTCTATATAGTTAACATATCGAGAATGTTTCGGATTTTTGTTAATGTAAAAAAAAAAAAAAAAAAAAAAAAAAAAAAAAAAAAAAAAAAAAAAAAACCTCCTTTTTGAGTTAAGGTTCTAGAGCCCAGAACATGAAATAGATATAGTGGCAGTGTCTGTACTACTGGGTTTCCACTGTCATTGATTAAAGTTCTCTTGCTTGAGGGTACACTAGGGCACATTATTTTATCTTATCTCTCTGC
>NC_090753.1:20991796-20999296 GCF_036898095.1 Palaemon carinicauda
CAACTCGTGGTGTTTTTTCCTGTGTTTCTCACAAATCTTGGATTTATTCAGCTTTTCATGGCTTCTCCAACTTCGTCGGCCTCTGATAAGTTGAGTACCATTTCTTTGTATGTATAAATGTAGGCTCTTGGTAAATTTTATAGTGATTAATAGTATTAATCTTTGTTACAAGAGCCGTTGCCTACCGAGGCGTCATGGACGCTTTCGCTCGCTAGGTATGAGTTCTAGTTAGCCAGAGCGACATTCCCTGTGTTTTGCTTTAATAAATTTTAGCTATTTAGCGTTACATAGGATTTTACTTTCGTGCTTTTAGTATTATTTTGGCGAAGTGTTCGCGAACTCTGGCCTATGCTAGGCCATGTAGCCTAGTCGTTTGGTCCTAGTACTTCCTGCATGATTTTGGTTTTCCGAGTGTTTTAAAATTTTATTGAAGCTTTAGGCTGTTTTTCATACATTTAAGAATATGTTGAATATTTCCAAGATAGTATACGAGTGAGTTTCGGTGATTTAAGTAATCGATTCTCTTGGTGCCTAGCGTAAGTTGCTTATGGAGCCTTAGTATACTTTCCCCGGTTGCTTTCTTTTCTTCGGAGAAGGTATGCAATCCCTTTCCTCTGTTTAAGCCTGGGCTTATCCCTAAGTGGTTTATCTGAATTAACTTTCGATAAAACTATACTGGGGTGTTACTGTACCTCCATGTTCCAGTAAGTCTGGTTCAGAAGACGAGGAACAACATCAGATTTTTAGTCTGAGTCTGTGTTTGTTCGGCTTGGGGTAGAGTCTCCCTCGCTGGCCTCACACAGACATAGGAGGCTTAGACTCCTTAGGTCACTGTCGAAGGTTTCTGTACGAGATGATTCCTTCTTTGTGATCTAGCAGACTAGTCCTGTTGCTGTTCTCGGTGGGAGGATATGATCCTTTCCCTGGGAGTAGCAACACCTTCCTTGCTTTGGCTCATTGGGAGCTGGCAAGTATTGCTGGCCTCCCTCCTTGGATCTCCCTTAGGCTAAGATGAGTTTTTTTGGCTGCGGGTGATCCTTCACTAAAGCAAGGTTGGTAGGACCCTCTTTTGTCCCTTCATCCTCTATCTCCTTAATGGCCTACCATTACAGTACTGTACGTCATTTTACATCTGGACCTAGGATAGGTAGGATGTGGAATTGACTCAGTCCCCTTGCCGCTGGCAGAGTCTGCCGACCGGCAAGGGTCTTCTGCTTTGAGTGGTGCCGGACCTGCCTTGGTCCCTCATCCATGCCTGCCTGTGAGCCAGACGGCATTGGTCAGGAAGCCTGAATTAGATTCTCCCTTCCTTATATGCACTCTTTCGGATTGCCGGGCTTGGAGGTAGTTTACGCTCTTATTCCGGCATCCATTCTGTTTTCTTCTAGTGCTGTACCAGACCCTGCTGCCGGCCTATGAGGCCGGCATCCGGGCAGTCCGTAGTCCTCTGGTTCTTTTGCTGCTGGCCGCATCGGTTGTTTACCTTTGCCGGCCGGCTAGTGTCAGCCCTTGTCTGCCGGTCGCTATGAGCAGTGGTACTACCTTGTGTAGTACGACATTGGCTGTTGCCGGCCGGCAGTAACTGCCGGCGGCGCACATGCATTTGAACCAGCGCTCTGCCGCCTTATAGCTGTTAAGTAGTATACTTTAAAGCTAGTTATGGTGTGTGCCGGCCGGCAAGTCGGCACATTACCTTCTATACTGTACCAGTATTCTTCAGTATAACATATACTGTAAGAAGAAAACTATAGTGTGTTCTAACACTTTTGTGTTGTTTTGCACAGCCCTTTGGTATTGCCTTACAGATAAGAAAGTGAGTTCTTTCTTGTCTATTATCCGGGATTTTAAAATCATTGCTTAGGTGTGAGCTACACCTGTTTCCTCTGGAAACTTTTCATTGGTTACTCTAGAAGAGATTAACCATGCGATTTTATTATCTGGAAGGCTGCAACTATTGGTTGTGCGGGGAAACACAAGTTTGTGTCTTTCCTTTCTTATTTGTTATGCTAACTATGCATATCCAGTGATACGTAGTTCACTTGATACTCATGGAAATTTCTTCTCATTGCAGGAGGTACGTCCGAAGTGCGGAAGTGCTTTCTACAAAGTCCGCAGTAAGAACTTCTGCGGACATGGATTATGTAGGAGGTACGCAGTGTGCTCTAACCTGATTACTGAAGCTTTTGATTCCCCTAGGACAGCGGAATCAAGGGATATAGCAAGGGGGAACCTTCGCACCTGGGTAAGGGGCTTCCAGAAGGACACCTCTGGACCTTATCTTCCAAGTGAGAAGATGAGGGCTTACCTTTTCCCTAGGGCATCAGCTGATGCAGTGATTCCCCAGTCTCAAGAGGAGATCCCCCTAGTTCAGATCCAGGTTGATGCTGAAGTGGCTGTCGCCGTGCAAGACATCCAGTTGGACGACAGGATTTCAGACGTGTCCGAGCGTCTGGAGGAAGATCTCCTGCAGGAGGCCAGGATGAAGATCAAGCCCCAGACATTGTAGAGGAAGAAGCCAACGAGGTGTCGGCTGCTCCGGTTCTGATCCCTGAACCTATTCCCTCAACATCGTCCGCTCTCCCAGTAGAGCTGGAACAGGCCCTCTCCGCCATTGTTGGAATGATCCAACAAATGCAGAATGAGAATATGGAGAAGGCGGCTGCAATGGAACGGCAGATGCAGAAGCTTGTAGCATCACGTGGGCCCCAGAAAAGGCTCAATGTGAAAGACCTTCCCTTGTGCTCAGATGCTAACCCGTGGAGATATGCTGAGCACATGCCGATGACGACTGGAAAGATCGTCATGTCGGATAAGCTGGGTTCAGTTCCCCTTGAGGAAGTGGAATTCTGGCCCAGCAAAGGGTCATATCCGGACTGTTATGTCCAGTTGAGGAAGGAACCAGCTTCAAAGGAGGAGACAGAGCCGAAGGAGGTCATAGTGATGGACCATGCTAAGGCTCAAGCTTTGCTTTCATCTTCGATGAAAGAGAGGGGCTTCACAAACTCAAAAGTTGCTGCATTGAGTAAGAAGCTCCCTTCCTTTGTGTCCTCTCCTGCTAGAGCCTTCCACTTTTTGCAGAAAGGGTTTGCGGCTGTATTAAAAGCAGTCGAGGCTGGCAAGCCTTGCCCCTCCCTGGAGGAGTGTAAACCCTTGTCGCTGGTCCTACCCATGGACCACAAGGACTGGAAGGACGTTCATCTCACCTTCTCAGTCGGGAAGTTGGAGGCTGATATTGCCGGACGTTAGTTCGGTGAGAACCTCCCTAAGCTGTCTGACTTTCTTTTGCGGAGAGAGCTCGAGACAAAAGAAAGACTGGCTGCCTCAATGTCTCTTCAGACCACTCTTGAGACGATGGCAAGTGACCCCAAGGTCCATGAAATGTTCATGGTAGTGGCCAAGATTCATCTGGCCACAGTGACGAAGTATCTTTGCAGCTTCGTCAGGGCGAGGAGAGCTTGTAGGGAGTTCGTGTTCACCTCGGCTACGGTGAGGCATGAGCCAAGGAAACTAATCTCCTCCAACATTTGGGGCAAAGACCTTTTCCCTAGCGAATTGTTTCAAAGAAGTTGTGGATAAGGCTGCCACGGAGAATAGAAATCTTCTTCAAAGGTGGGGCCTGTCTATCAAGAGAAAGTCTTCCCCGGATGAGGGTCCCCAACAAAAGAGGAAGACTAAAAGGACTAGGCTACCGTCTCGGCCAGCCAAGCCAGTTGAACAGTAACAGCGACAGCAGTTGCCGATGCCTTCAGTGCCCCAGATGGCGGCACAAACCCCGACCACTTTCCAGTGGGTACCCCAGGCCGTGTCAAAGCAGTCCCCGGCATTCAACCCAACGTTCGAAGGGCAGTCAACTTCCTTCCGAGCAAAGCCTAGAGGAGCAGCCAGAGGCTCGTCTAGGCGCCCCTCAAGGGGAACGGGATGCAGGCGTGGTCTCGGTCAGGGAGGCAAGAACTCTGGACAACAGTCCAAATGAGATGATACCGGTAGGAGGGAGACTTTAGAATTTTCGGGATCGGTGGACCTTCGATCCCTGGGCCCACAGCCTACTCAAGAATGGATGGGGCTGGAGCTGGTACAGCACTCCACCCCCGTGCCCTCGGTTTCCAACACTCCACCCCCGTTCTGGAGGAGTACATCCAAGATTTGTTGGAGGAATAAAGTGATCCGAAGGGTAAAATCCATCAATTCCAAGGGAGGCTGTTTTGTGTTCCGAAGAAGGACTCGGGAAAAACTCAGAGTCATTCTGGACTTGTCGCCACTCAACAAGTTCATAGCGAACTGCAAGTTCAAGATGCTAACACTGCAACACATAAGGACCTTACTGCCCAAGAGGGCATATACCGTCTCCATAGACTTGTCAGACGCCTATCGGCACGTTCCAATCAATCGTCGACTCTCCCCCTACCTAGGGTTCAAGCTACAACGAAGACTATACGCCTTTAGAGCCATGCCATTCGGGCTAAATATAGCTCCAAGGATCTTCACGAAGCTTGCGAGCGTAGCTCTCAAGCAATTACGCCTAAAAGGGAATTCAGGTAATAACCTACCTGGACGACTGGCTGGTGTGGGCAGCATCCAAGACAGAATGCTCGCAAGCTTCCATTCATGTGATCCAGTTCCTAGGGTATCTAGGCTTCAAGATCAACAGAAAAAAGTCTCGACTTTCTCCATCTCAAAGTTCCAGTGGCTGGAAATCCACTGGGACCTAATGTCACACCGTTTCTCCTTCCCAGCGAAGAAAAGGAAGGAGATAGCGGGGTCTGTCAAGAGACTTCTAGATTCCGAAAGGATATCAAGACGCGAGCAGGAGAGAGTACTGGGTTCTCTCCAGTTTGCTTCGGTGAGAGACCCGGTGCTAAGAGCACAGCTAAAGGATGCAGTCGGAGTTTGGAAAAGTTATGCATCAATCGCACGAAGAGATCTGAGAAGACCAGTTCCGTTTCGTCTACGCACTCTTCTCAGGCCTTGGTCCCAAGCCAGACATCTAAAGAAGTAGGTTCCTCTTCAGCCACCCCCCACGTCAGTGACAATTCACTTAGACGCCTCGAAGGAGGGATGGGGAGGTCACTCTCATCGGAAAAAAGTCCAGGGGACTTGGTCCAAGCTATTCAAGACCTTTCTCATAAACTTTCTAGAAGCTATGGCAGTGCTCCTTACCTTAAAGAAAGTCTCCTCGCATCACTCGATCCACATATAGTTGGGCTGGACAGCGAGGTAGCTGTGAGATGTTTGAATCGACATGGATCAAGGTCACCACCTCTCAACCAGGTGATGTTGGCCATCTTCCGATTGGTGGAAAAGAAGAAGTGGTACCTGTCGGCAGTTCACCTTCAAGGAGTCCGCAGTGTGACAGCGGACGCTCTATCCAGGTTCACACCGATAGAGTCGGAATGGTCCCTAGACGCAGGATCATTCTCCTCCATCTTGAGTCAAGTCCCAGAACTGCAGATAGACCTCTTTGTGACGAAAAACAACAAGAAGTTGCCCCTGTACGTGTCCCCGTACGAGGACCCCATAGCGGAAGCAGTGGACGCGATGTCCCTTGACTGGAACAGATGGTCCAGGATTTATCTGTTCCCTCCTCACAATCTTCTGTTGAGGGTCCTCAACAACGGAGATCCTTCAAGGGGGTAGCGGCAATAGTGACCCACAAGAGGCCGAACAGCTTGTGGTTCCCCCTGGCATTGGAACTACGGCTGAAGTTTCTATCGCTACCAGATCCAGTTCTGACCCAGCGAGTCCAGAAGTCTACTGTCTGCGCTTCATTACAGAAAACCCGGACCCTGCAGCTCATGATTTTCTCTCCCTAGCGGTGAGAAAGCGTTTCGGGATTTCGAAAGCCAGCATAGACTTCCTAGAGGAAAATAAGTGCAAATCTACTAGAAGGCAATAAAGTTCTGAAAGCCTGCGCTAGGCTCAGACCTTCGGCACCTCCAAAGCCCATTTCATGGTCTGTAGACAAAGTTCTTCATTTTGCTTCTCTGTGGAGCAATGAGGAGGGTGCGTTAATGGATTTGACCCAAAAAGTTATTTTCCTATTTGCACTCGCGTCCGGGGCCAGGGTTAGTGAGATTGTAGCCCTCTCGAGAGAGGAAGGTCGTGTTCAGTTCCTGGATGGGGGAGAACTGAACCTGTTTCCGGATCCTACGTTTCTCACCATGAATGAGTTACCCACCAACAGGTGTGGTCCCTGGAGAATCTGCCCTCTGAAAGAAGATGCATCTCTATGTCCAATAGAATGCCTAAAGGTCTATCTTCATAGAACTTCAGACTTCAAGAGTGGTCAACTATCCAGGGGAGAAACATCAGGTTCAAATTTATCACTGAATCAACTCAGGTCGAAAATCACATATTTTATTCGCAGAGCGGATCCTGACAGTACACCCACAGGTCACGATCCGAGGAAAGTTGCTTCATCCTTAAATTTCCTTAATTGTATGGATTTTGAACATCTTCGTTCATACACTGGCTGGAAGTCTTCCAGAGTGTTCTTTCGCCACTATGCGAGGCAAGTGGAGCAACTAAAGAGTTCTGTGGTAGCAGTGGGTTGCATCGTTAACCCTGCTGTTTAACTATGCGAGGAACAGTGGTTTTAATTGGGACAATTAATTCCAGGGTGAGTGTGTAGTTACATACTGTGCTACAAACTAAGTGAGGGCATTGAGGTGCCCACGTTGACTGTTCCACTTCCAAAGGTGAACCTAGCATAAGTGCAGACATGTGTGCCGAGCGTTTCTAACGCTAATGTAACTGATTAGTAATACAGACTTTTCTGACCTTCATACCTCGGTATGTTAAGAATGGCACTAATGTTTTTCTTTCAGATAAACAAGTTTCTGTTTACTATCAGACTTATGCTTAAAGTTTTGGTTATCCTCTTCTTATATATATATATATATATATATATATATATATATATATATATATATATATATATATATATATATATATATATATATATATATATATATATATATATATATATATATATATAGAATTATTGTTAACCTCTCTGTTTATTGTCTATCAATAAACTTGTTCTTGAGAACCTTGCGTCTCCTTCACCTGTGTCAATTTATTGATGTAATTGAGCATTCATTCTATGTATATTTATCTGGGATAATTCTAATAGATTGTTCTTGTATGCAAGCTAATGTTGCATTGGTTTATGCTTTCCCTTAGCGGGAGGATCCCACCCCATAAGGGGATGGTGGCGGATTTACAGCTTCCTCCTATGCGGATATAAACCTTTGTCCAATACAAGTATTGTACCGAGAACTGGTCGATATTTCATATTGACGCAGTGGTTCTTTACAAACTATGCTTTACTTAATATAGGGTGAGACCACTATATTGGCTTGCCTGGTATTCATACATAGGTATATGTACTCTTCGAGACTTTTACAGAGTCTACTAGGACTCTTCCCTTTAGGGGGCAGGAAGCTCTAACATGGTTTATGGTTAGTTGAAAAGATGTATAACGATAACATCTTAGGTCTC
>NC_090753.1:21006796-21011796 GCF_036898095.1 Palaemon carinicauda
ACCATGACGCTCTGATTAAAGTTCCTTTTAGCCGCGGTGTACAAGGCATATATACTGCAAGTGATATACCAGAGAATTTCACCTGAAGCGAATATCCTGAAAGATATAAGGTATGTAAGAGGGACATATTCAAATCAACCATGGCTATATTCCCATGAATAGAATTAACCTTGTCTCGAAGGATATGGGATATGATTGGATATCTTGGAGAGCCGGTACAACTCTGATAAAAGTCTTATTGTAAATACGTTCCCTGGTTCTCTATTCCTTCTTGCTACCGTCATCTTGATTGCATGCTTTGTGGATTTTCCGCTCTGTTTTTTCAAAGTTTTCGTGTGTTTTTTAATTATGGAGGCTTCTGCTTTTTCTCCATCGGTTGAATTGAGTACAATAACCTTTTTCTTGGAGAATTTCACATCTCAAAATATTTAGCTTGATTTTTTTTTTTTTTTTTTTTTTTTTTTTTTTTGTCTGGCTACCATTGCATAGTCGAGGCTTGAAGCTCATATTTTCAATTTCTTTAGTGTTCCATACCAATTTCTTAGCTAGTAGCCTTGTTAAAGTGTATTGCAATTGTACTTATACATTTGCTCTATTATTTTAGGTTAGTCTTAGCCAACGCTCATTATTTACCTCCAGTCTTTGGCCTATTCTAGGTAATTTTTCTTTCCCAAGGCTCCCCTTCTTACTACGTAACCATATGGTTAACTTGGTGGATAGCACACCTCCATATTTATATATATCATAGCATTGAATTGCCTCCTTTAAGAGTTTCCCTTGGGAGTTGTAGATGGTTGGATAGAGTCAACATAAGTCGAAAGTATTCACTCTCCTCCACATTACCCTGAAGCTCATATTTTCAAATTCCCTGGTGTTTTATATCAATTTCTTAGCTAGACCGGTTAAAGTGTATTGCAATTATAATTTTACATTTGTTTTATTATTTTATGTTAGCCTTAGACTAGGATAACTATTTACCCCTAGTCTTTGGCCTAATCTACCTAATTTTTCTTTCCCAACCCTCCCCTTCTTACCACGCAACTATATAGAAATCGTAGATGGTTGGATAGAGTCGACTTAAGTCGAAAGTATCCACTCTTATCAACATAGCCTTAGTTTTTAATAGAGACACTGTTTCAGGGAACTCTATGCAGTTGCCTATATTCTATTGATCCATTAGAACGAAACTAATTATGTTCTAATATCGACAGGTAGGCCTTCCTTTCCTGACGCCTTACCCTTCTTCTAGGCTAGTATCCTTAGTCTTAGATTAGGTTACAGGCAGTTGGGAGAATTTGTTCACTTTGCCTACTTACTGTAGACCCCTTGTAATGCATTTGATTGTTTTAATACTACAGTTAGGTCTTCCTTTCCTGCAGCCTTACCATTTTCTAAGGCTCCCTTTTATCTCCCCCTTCCTGTTATGCTACATCCCCCTTGCCAAGAAACTTAGGTTTCTTTGCCTAGCCTGATCTTCCTGGTATCTTAGGAGGCATCGGTTGCTATATACCTGGACAGGCCAACTTGGTGAGACTATTAGTGTATTTGCAGGTAGGTGAATAATCCTAGATATGGATTCATTCTCCTTGCTGCCTCAACAACCGCCTCTTGGTAGGCTGGTTGCTTCTTACCCTTCCTGGTTAGGTTGTGTTTTCCTCCTAGCTGTGGAACAACAGTTCTTTTGCCTAGTCTGATTTCCCCTTGCATTTGAGAACCCCTCAGTTACTTTATATCTAGACTGGCCAGCTTGGAGTTTCTGTCAACCTACTCCTAGATAGGTAAAGGGATTTAATCCTAAATAGGGATCTTTTCCTTGCTGCCTTGTTTGTGGAAGAAGATGTCATTCACTTAGTCTATGTATCTCTTGCCGTGAAGCCCTGGCTCGTTTTCTAGGTGGGAATTTCCCTGACTTGCCGGCTTGAGCACCGATGGCACTAGATGTGAGTAGGTGGGGATCTCTCCCTCTTTTATTAGAAGAGACAGGGTGTCTTAGCCGTCACTTTAAACTTGTCGGCTGTGTCTACACCCACCCTCCACCTTCTTCAAAGTATGGCTTCCTTGGTTCTTGGCACGTCTAACCCAAAGGGATTCCTCTGCCATGTTATAACCTAACCTGGCTTTTTTCCTTTTAGGTAACTTAGCATAATGATAGATTATCCATCCCATTATAACGAGTAACCCTCGACAGCAAGCTTATTAGCCTAATGTCTTCCACAAGGAGATTGCCTTCCATCTTCTATCATTAGTTGGCACACTTCTTAGTATAGATGGAATAGTAAAGGGATCACGAACAATCTTTTAATCTTTCCCGGCATATACTTGACGATAGCTTAAAATAAGCGGTCGTTATATAATATTTCTTCCTATCATATCTGAGGACAATTATCCTCTAAAATTGATTGATTGGATACCTCATATTTGGCAGGATTTTCACTAAATCTGCAAATTCTTTGTTTCATGGCCATTCCAGATGGCTCTCTTTTTCTTTAGTGGGCAGAATCCCAATCCTTGATAAATTTAATGTCAACAGCAAGGTAAGGGGAAGTCATCCCTATCAGCTGCCCCTTTTTTACTGGACTATACCAGTCCTTTTTCTTTCTGACTAGTTCTATTTGGGATCCTCTACCGATTGCCAGCTTAGCAATGACTATTTACATCGCTGTACCTTCCAGGTAAGGAATGTTTAGACCATGGACCAATGTCAGCTATGCACAACTGCTGTTGCCTTAGGTATCTGATTTCGCCACATCAGGTTGTCTGATTGACCGATTTTGCAGAAAAATTATTCTATCTACATGAATCTTGCTGCTGCCTCCGATGCCTTAGATGACCGCGGAGGTAGCAGCAGTAGGGGATTCAGCATTATGAAGCTTCATCCGTGGTGAATAATGTGGGAGGGTGGGCTGTGACACCCTAGCAGTACCAGCTGAAGTCGGTTGAGTCCCTTGTTAGGCTGGGAGGAACGTAGAGAGTAGAGGTCCCCTTTTTGTTTTTGTTTCTTTGTTGATGTCTGCTACCCTCAAAAATTGGGGGAAGTGCCATGGTATATGTATGCATGTACATGAATCTTCTACATTCTCTCTATTCTACCACACTATGAATTCATATAAAAGGATTAATTGTTTGGCGTGAGCTTCCATTATTGTGTAGCCTTAGCCATAGCTAGTAGTAGGTAGAATTTTTGAACCGGTGTGCTCAACTTTATAACACTTGTCAATTTAAAAAAAAAATATATTTTACATTTTTTTTGTGTGAAGATATAAAAAATATTTTGGTGTGACGATAACATACTCGTCAAAAGGTTTATATCTTTACAGATTGCTGACAACGGAATGCTCGACTGTAACTTTCACCAGGGGGGTCAAGTTGTCTTGCAGCCATAACACCGGCAGGAAATATTCAAACTGTCATGTTTCCAAGGGACCCTTTGATCTCTGGGAAACTTCCAATTGCAGTATATGCAAGGATCTCTATCATACTGGAGTGCACGCTACCACCATTTCTCAGGATGAGGACATGTGGGACTAGAAAACCATCAAACACTGTGTGATGGGATTCCAAATGAGCTCTTAACAGGGTGCCCCATATTTTCCTATATTGGAAATGAAAGATCTCTGGTTCCCCAGGGCTGCTGTGACTGTGGTGTAGGGTTTTCAGATACCGAAGGAACAACTGGATCCTGCAGATCACAAAGTCTGGGACACGCTTCAGGACATGCATCTAGACGCCGACTACATGTCGACAACCTTTTTCATTCTGCCAGATAGAGAAAGGCTCTTACTGACAAGTGAAGCCCGAATGACATGTTTCATTGCCTATCCCTGTTTCTGAATCTGCTACACCTGCCTCATCTTCCACTCTCCTTCGACTCAGTCTGTCCCATTGTTCCCAGGACATTTGTAGTTCATGGCATCCATGAAAACATTCATGGAATAAATTCATGCAGAGCATAAGAGAGCTCCAGCATCCTTAGAGGCAAAGATTGAGGTGATTCATCAGGTACAGAAGTCCAAGGCTTCATCAGTCTCAAGTCTTACTGACTGTTCTGTGAAGAACCTTTGGCATTACACAAAACATGTAGTTGTGAGTGAGGGGTACTTTCATATTGTTGAAGGCATGTGATCTAAACCAGGCTCCGATTTAGAGTTTTAACTCTTTATTGAGAATAATCCTTTCTGTTATATTAGGTTAAATTCCAGAGCATCTATTAGGGGTGATACAATTCCCAAGGAAACGATCATGTTAGACCCTGGTAAGGCTCAAACCTTGTTGGTTAAGGGGCCCAAGATAGCCGAGTTTCCTGATACTCAACGTTTTGCTTTCGGCCGGAAGTAGGCTACTGTTTTAGTTCCTAACTCTGCAAGTGAAAGAGGAGTTCAATCCCGTTTCTCTTCTTTTCCTATATGACTCCAATAGTCAGGAAGCTGTCCAACACACCTTTACAGTTGGCAAACTGGATATTAATATAGGAAGTATGCAGTTTAATGAGAAGCTGCCCAAGATTCTGGAATTCCTACAAAAAGCGGAATTGGAGGCCAATGAAAGACTGGCGGCTTCTCTGTAACACCAGTTTTACCTTGAAAGGCTAATTGGGAACTATTTAAAACCAGTCTTCTTTCGGGGTCTCGCCAAGACCCATTTATCTACCTTCCTTTATGATCTGCATGCATTCTTTTTAGCCAGAAGATCCTACAGAGAGCCCGTCCTATTAGTGGCAGCAATTAGGCATGAGCATAAAAAGTTAATCAACTCCAACCTCTGGGGGAAAGATCTATTTCCCACAAAGCTGATACAAGATCTTATAGACTGGGTGTCTCACGAGAACAAGAGCCATATGCAGAGAAGGGGTATGTTCTCTAAGAGGAAATTTACTCCTGGAGAAGGACCTCAACCTAAAGGCAAGAGGCCTGGGAGAACCTTTAGATGCAAAAAACAAATTTTCCTGCCGGGACTGCCAAAGTTGCCACTATTCCCTAGACAGTGTGCACTGTTCCCCATTA
>NC_090753.1:21039296-21044296 GCF_036898095.1 Palaemon carinicauda
GTAATCAGTGGGACTTGAACTACCACAAACACATTCATATAGAGGAGTAACATCACCAGTTCTCTAACAAGTGCTAAAAGCTCCTCTTCTTGCTAACTTGCGCAAAATAACTGATAACTTTGGAGCTAAGGAATCTGCTCTCTTTATAAAAAAACAAAGGAAAAATGCCATTTGGGTAAACACCTCCCTAAGCATCAAGGTCCATCAACAGAGCTTTAATCTCAAGAGATCGAAAACCTAAACAAGTTTGTTTAGCCTCCGGAAAACCGGAATAAGGAAGAATTAGTTATTCATTACTCTGTTTACTATCAAAAACATCAGCCAACAGGGTTGCATTTTCCCTTGGACAGTGAGTGACTGAGCCATTTAGTTTAAGTAAAGGAGGAATTGTTGCATCTACACCAAAGAGTGCAGATTTTATGGTAGACCACCATTTATGTTCCTGAGTTGTATCAGAAATGGTTTCTTATATGGTTAAATGGTATATATATATATATATATATATATATATATATATATATATATATATATATATATATATATATATATCTATATATATATACTGTATATATATGTATGTATGTATGTATATGTATATATATATAAATAAATAAATATATATATATATATATATATATATATATATATATATATATATATATATATATATATATATATATATATATGTATATATATATATATATATATATATATATATATATATATATATATATATATATATATATATACATGTATATATATATATATATATATATATATATAAATATATATATATAAACATATGTATATATATATATATATATATATATATATATATATATATACACATATATATACACACACTTATATATACACACATACACACACGCATATATATATATATATATATATATATATATATATATATATATATATATATATATATATATATATATATATATATATATACACACACACACACACATATATATATATATATATATATATATATATATATATATATATATATATATATATATATATATATATATATATATATATATATAGCCTAATCCTTGTATGAAAAATATGTGTTTCTTAAGGCGAGTTTAATGATCTTTTTTAAGAGCACTATAAGTGTCATAAATTGGAGGGCTCGGTCACTAAACTCTGTTATCAGTGACATGTCCCTGGAATCATAAGGTGATGCGTTTGACAGTATATTTCCATAACAGTGGAAAATTCCACAAAACCTAACAATTCAGCTTGTTGATGAAGCAATATGGAGTCTTCCTTGCAGAGGGCTAGTCAGTATAGTTATAGTGATCGTTAGACATTGTACTTACCAGAGAGTATCGGCTATATTCACAAACCTTTTTGTAATAAAAAAAAAAAAAAAAAAAAAAAAAAAAAAAAAAAAAAAAAAAAAAAAAAAAAAAAAAAAACCATGTTCCGTTTTGTCATTATCCATTGACATAGGACATATTGGTGTAAGGTGTACAAATACATCTGTTTGTGAATGCTGTGAAAAAACTGTTCATTAAGCTGGTAAAATAAGATTTCAAGATGCCCAGGTACATGATAAGTAACATAGCAGACGCTGCTAAAGTGAGAGATGAAAACGAAGGAGCAGTAGGTTATAATGATGCCGAAGAAGAATATAGACAAGAACTGCAAACTCAGGACTTTGAAAATAAGTTAGATAACTTATCAGAGTTAATGAACAGATTCTTGGTTGAACGAGGAGATGAGTGGAGTGCAACCACAGCATATCCGATATACATAAAAGAAGTTAAAAATCGCATTAGTAAAAGTACACATACATGGCCGAGTGAAAATATGCTAAACATTATACTTCAAAAACTGCCAGAACTCCAGGCAAGTGCTAGGTCTTTTCATGATCAGCGGCCAAATAGAGGGGTTTCAATCAATCAAAGTGTTTTTGAGAGTTTTTGAAGTGGCTACAATTGGGTGGTAAGACAAAAGTAATTAAATCTCTTAGATTGCTGGAATATGTTTCGGCATGGGAGGTAATTTGCTGGCCAAAACACAGTTTAAGAAGTTATACTGGAATTAAACGACGTTTAATTGAGAAATACGCCTTACTTGATGCTAGAAAAGGGGACATAAAAGAAAATAACAAAAACAGAATTCTGAAAGATGCATCCGTTCTTAGTTTTGCAACTCACATTTTTCAAGATTGTGATCAGTTTGGTACCCGCAGTGCCAATCTCCCAGAAGGTAATAAAAAAGCAATTGTCTGTAAACTTATTCGTAGATTGGTAAACCATCATTTGTGTGTTTTTTGTTCGAGAACAATCGTTTGTTAGCAGACGTAGTGATGGCGATTCAAAATATTCTAAACAGTTTGCTAAAAGAAAAAATGACTGAGAATAACTACCCGATTCCGAGAAGATAACAGCCATGAGAGCCACTCACCAACCCCAAAAGCGGGAGAGGGGACAACGCTGTCAGCAGGTGAGAAGCGTTTTCAGATGTTAGCAGTGTGGGGGAAAGGGGGCAACAACGATTGGAGTGCCCTGCTGTTACATTTGTCAGTCCTTCGGTCATCTATCTCGAGAGTGCCCAGCAAAAAAAAGTGACTACAGCGGACTTGGTAGAGCAGGCATCGGTACCAACAACTTCGACCCCGCAGCACCAGGGACAGGAGAAAGGGGCAGTGGCCTTATAAGCGAGGTCGTTGGCACTTGCCCCGTATATCCTAATGGGCGGCTAGGAAGTCCATTGGAACGCTGATCGACACAAAAGCCAGCGATACTCTGATTGAAAAAAGATTCTCCTCAAACCCACTACAGTCAGCAGCATCCGTCATCCTAGACATGCAAGGAAGAACTAAATAACACGCAAGATACAACGATCATCAACTTTAAGGTGGGATCTGTGAAGTTTACTGATGATTTTTTTTTTGTCTTGCCCACTTTGGAAATTCCAGGAATCGTGGCTATATTATGGTTAGATTATATCAGTGGTAATCAAATAAGAACTTTAAGGGGAAAAGATCCAATAACAGTAAAAATATGAGGGTGCATTTTGCCGATAGAAAGTTATTAGAGAGTAAGTGCTTCTGCGAGCACGGAGAGACGATTAAGTAAGGTAACAGCTGTACTTGAAAGAGGAGAAGTGTTGTCTCCCCAGACACTTACGAGCATATCAGTGACCCCGTGTCAGCCTCTTCCGGAAGGAACAAAGATCGTTGTTAAACCCCATGACAATTGGGCACATGTAGTCTTAGAGGGCTTGTCAGAAATAAAAGAGAACAGAGCTGATATAACGATAGTTAATTTAAAAAAAAAAAAAAAAAAAAAAAAAAAGAGTTGTGTTAGGAAGGGATTCTGTGTGAGAACTGGAGTTACGTGAAATTGCTAATAATGGGATTTTGAAAGCCACAACTCTAGCCCGCACAGACGAATGCACTCAGAATTTCATTATGTAAGCTAGAAAACCTTTTCCACCAGAATATCAAGCTGTAGTTAGGGACATTGTTAACAGATTTTCCGATGCAGTTGCAATTGGAGACATACCACCTGGGAGGATTGATTGATTTCCCTTCAGCATTGAAACTAGGCAATTGGACCTGATCAGGTCAAGGCCTTATAAGGTACCCATTCATTTCCAGGGAGAGATAGAAAAGGAAATTAGTAAATTAAGGAACAAGGAATAACCGGGTAGAGCTAATCCCCTGGGCTTCTCCAATTGTAGCTGTTAGGAAAAAGGATGGCTCGGTAAGATTTTGTGTTGATTATAAGAAGCTAAATGCAGTCATTAAGGATAATGCCTTTTCATTGCCCTCTATCGAAGAATTGCTTGTGAGGGTACGGGAGTGTAAATATTTTACAATTATTAATTTAAAATCTGAATACTATCTAGTAGCCATTCAGGAGAACAGTAAATTTAAAACGGCATTTATAGCTAACAATCAACTATTTCATTTTAATTTTCTTCCTTTCTGTGTTTGAAATGCTCAAAGTCATTTCTTCAGAGTAATGATGGCAGTTTTGTCTCCCTTAATTGGCCATTTTGTTCTTGTTTATTTACACGATATCATAATTACAGGGAAAAAGGCTGAGGAACATAATAATAATATTCGTAAAGTTTTAGATGCATTGCGACGTAATGGTATGAAAATAAATTTGTCAAAGTGCAAATTTTTCTGTACACAGGTCAAATTTTTAGGTCACTTAATAACCCCCGAAAATATCCATCCGTGCCCCAGTAAAGTAGCAGCTATTAGAGATTTCCCAAGGCCACATACCCCTAAGGAAGTAGCTGTGTCCTGTGGGCTCGCTTGGTATTACTGTAAATTCATAAAAGATTTTGGAGAGATAGCGGGACCCTTAGATGCTTTAAAGAAACAAAAAGTAATATATTAGCGAGTGGAAGAAGGAAGGGCCTTTAACCTTTTGATAGTTGCCTTATATAGCAATCACTTACAGGCATATCATAGATTTAATTGTCCGTTTTTAGTAACAACAGATGTGAGTAGAGTAGCTGTTGGTGGCATAGTTTCTCAACGAGATGATGAAGGTAGTGAGAGACACATTTGTTTTGCTTCCAGGGCATTAAAAGGGGCAGAAGAAAATTATAGTACATTCGATTGAGAGGCTTTAGCTATTCTTTTAGTTCGTGAGAGACATCGCTTATTTTTATTAGGTCAGTCGATTGAGTTGCAAAGTGATCATCGCCCCTTATGTGATTTATTTTACGTAAGTGACTTGACACTCGAACAAGCGAGATGGATTGAAAGATTGTTAGAGTTTAATATAAAGGGGTTTTAACACAGAGAAGGTAAAGCTAACAAGGTAGCTGATGTCCTCTCTAGAGATGCAGTAATGGGAGTAACAATTAGGGCACAAAAGAGGAACAAAGAACGAAACCAAAATACTGAAGACCCCCATCAAAAATAGAGGATATGATGTGAAATCACGCGAGGAGCAATTAAAAAAAAGATCTACTAGCAAGAGAGAGAGAGAGAGAGAGAG
>NC_090753.1:21049296-21064296 GCF_036898095.1 Palaemon carinicauda
GTGCATATAATTATAATCACCATTGCCACAATTAAATCACTTTTAGTTAGATGAATGAAGGCACGAGCACCATATCCAACCGGTGTCACAAAAGTATGAGTTCCTTATCACGAAGAATAATAGAAAAGAAGACTTCTAGTTTATGTACCTCCGATAAGGACATAACTTTATCGCTAGTACTTCACTTCCTTTCCCAATATATCTTGGATGACCACGTTCTCTCTCTCTCTCTCTCTCTCTCTCTCTCTCTCTCTCTCTCTCTCTCTCTCTCTCTCTTTCAGTAGCCTACATGCCCGGTGTCCTGATATCCTCAAATTATTGCTGAAACTCTGTACGGGAAAAATAACCTACTATTACTTTCCTGATGTCAAACAAGATACATTTGAGGAAAAAAAGATACAGCATATGGCTTATGACAATTGCAACACCTAATTATGCTTTTGTAAGTACGTTTTTATATGCATCTGAGTAAGTATTGCCTGATAAGATTCAGGTGCTAGTCATGGTGTTAATTCTTGGGGTGCTCCCAGTTTACTGTACTGCATACGAGGAAACATACTTGTTTACAGATCCCAGGTACTGCTGACGTCTAGGAAAAGAGCGTAAGGTTACCAACCTCATCGCTAGACTTCCTGAAAACCTTAAAATTATTTTTTTTTTACTTTCTGTCGCCTCTCCCAGCCCCTGCCCCCCCCCCCATCTCCTTTGGCTAGAAACAAAAATCGTATTTATGATTATTAATATAGGTTGTTAGTTTCATGGAGATAGCTAGACTGAAATACTTAGGGTAAAAAATAACTATATTACTATGTAATTACAATGCAAGGGATACAAGAATATAATAAGATATCTGTTACTGAATCTTTCCTTCTTTAATTTATCAAAATTTCATGTAAATATTCAAGAGGATTGTAGATAACTCAAGCGAGGGAGAAAAAACCGACATTATTGATGAGTGCTCAAGACCATTCTTTACCCGAGGTATGACCAGAGAGGACTAGACAATGTCTGCTAATGATTTAGTACATAGCCCTACGCCCCTCGATCAATCATCAACCCTTAGGTCATGTAGACAGCATGACTTAGGACATTAATGAAAATTATTGCACCATGAGCACAGTGAGAACTAGGGCCCATAAATTTTGAGTCTCGGATGCACCACAAGCTACTACAGCCTATATGTGATTTATTTTCATTTGTATATATAAAGATTACTTGTAGTAGTTTTAATCTTCAAGTTAGAACCTTCATGCTGTCTTTTATCCCCTAATACCATTTACTTTATCAATTAATTAAACTGATGCTAACCCTCTTCTCTACGTAACAGGAAAGCAAAGCAGAAACGGTTCACAATCTGACCTAATTGATGAAAGGGATCTCAGTAATTAAATTCCTAAGCAAGTAATATTTGTTCTCTGCTGGTGATTATTGCAGTAATATTATGATTTTGTATTATTACCTTTCCTGTTAAACGCGATTCGTTGAAGGAACAAGGAAGTTATTAATATGACGAATGGTACACTGGATTCGATAAGCTTTATATTTTCCATTAAGGAAACCATGACACTCCAAAGTCAAACCACTGTTTTCAAGCCTTGGGTGGTACCATAGCCTCTGTACCATGGTCTTCCACTGTCTTGGGTTAGATCTCTCGTTTGAGGGTACACTTGGACACCCTATTCTGTCTTATTTCTCCTCCTATTTTATTTTGGTAAAGTTCTTATAGTTTATATAGAAAATATCTATTTTGGTGATGGTGGTGTTCTTAAAATATTTTATTTTTCCTTTTTTCCTTTCCTTACTTGCCCACTTTTCCCAGTTGGAACCCTTGCACTTATAACATCTTGCTTTTCCAACTAGGGTTATAGCTTAGCTAATAATAATAATAATAATAATAATAATAATAATAATAATAATAATAATAATAATAATAATAATAATAATAATAATGTAATGCCGAAAGATTGGTGGACTCAAGAGTAATCAGAGGGGCAATGAGATAAAGGTTATTTGTGAGAAAAGTATGCCACAGGGGAGCAGCAACCAATTAAGAGTTAGATAAGCCTGAGTTAGATTATATTACGTTAGGTTTAAGAAATCCATGATGATATGAGTTGTTGAAGGAATAATGATCTCACAAACAATCTGAGGCGCAATGAAATAATGTTGTTTGTGAGCGAATCGAGCCATGGGGAACATCATTTAAGGGCTAGGTTACATATAAGGAGATCATATGTCAAAATAATTTTGGTCTCAGATATAATCAGGAGCTATGAGATAAAGTTTGTTTGTGAGCAAATCTATTCATGGGGGAGTAGTGACCATTTCAGGGCTAGATACGTTTAGGTTCGGTTTTAGGAAACAATGATGATAAGAGTTGTCGAAAGAATAGTGGCGTAAGAAATAATCAGCCTGGTTTATTTTTCCAATTTTTATCCCCCTATTATCTTCCTTCACATATCCTTGTTTCCACGACTCATTGTTTCTATGTTTTTCATTAGTGCCAGGTTAACTTAAAGTTTTTATATCTTATTAATATATTTCCTTTAATTTGTTTAGTTAGTTGTATTATAATGTCTGGTACGTTTAGATAAGAATATCTGTCGAAAAGATCTCGACTAACGTCAAGGGTATAGGAAAAACTCATGTTTTCCCTTTGGACCATGCAATCTCATTTTTGAGGCCATTGCCCATTTTTCTTCTTTTGCTTTTAATTTAAATATCATAAACATCAAGAAGAAGCAAAGAAAAAATTAATACACAAAAAACAACAAGATTTTTTACACCTCTGAAGAATTTTTTTTGCATATGAATAAGAAAAATATTTTATTAATTAAAGAAGCATTAAATCATACTGAAATAACATCATATAAAATGAGTTTTAATCTAGATGACAAAATTGTTTGTAGTCATATCAAGAAAATAGGACAAAAGCAAAAAGGGAATCGAACCGGGAAAATCTAGTCCATCACATAACCTCTTGATAACAGACACGAGAACAAATGGGAAGGGGGAATACATATTGCATGATTTTGTGAACTTAGAAACAGAGGAAGACTTGAGAGATGTGATTTGCCTTCGACAAGTTCGTTTAGATTACATTAATTTATGATTACAAAAAAATGTAAATGTTTCCATCTCTCGATATAAACAAAAGTGATTGAAGTCTAGTAATGTGTAAAGAGAAATCAAAACAATCTTTGGATAATGTACTTGAAATTTTATATATATATAAATGTATATATATATATATATATATATATATATATATATATATATATATATATATATATATATATATTTTATATATTATATAAAATACATTACATATATATTATGTATATATTATATATATATATATATATATATATATATATATATATATATATATATATATATATATATATATATATATATATATATATATATATATATATATATATATATTTTATATATTATATAAAATATATTACATATATATTATATATATATATATATATATATATATATATATATATATATATATATATATATATATATATATATATATATATATAAATATAAATAAATAAATATATATATATATATATATATATATATATATATATATATATATATATATATATATATATATTATATACTATATAATATATATATATATATATATATATATATATATATATATATATATATATATATATATATTTATATATATATTATATATATTATATACTATATATATATATATATATATATATATATATATATATATATATAGCCCCCTGTGGCCGCGGGGGCATATAAAAATTAGAATAGCGCCAACGTTATCCCTGCGTGTCGTAAGAGGCGACTAAAAGGGACGGGACGAGGGGGCTGGGAACCCCCTCTCCTGTAAAAAATTTCCTGCGAGACATCGACAAGGAGATGGGGCTGGGGGGAGAGTGACTGCTCCCCGCACTCTAGTTTTGGGGTGTTTAAATGTGCGTGGATGTAGTAGGATAGAGAGTAAAAGATGTGAGATTGGAAATATGTTTAGAAGTAGAAGGATGGATGTATTGGCCTTGTGTGAGACAAAGATGAAAGGAAAGGGTGAAGTGATGTTCGGTGAAATGTCTGGTAGAGTGTCTGGGATTGAAAGGGGAAGAGCGAGAGAGGGTGTGGCGTTATTGCTGAGTGAATGGATGACAGGTAAAGTAGTGGAATGGAAGGAGATATCATCTAGGTTAATGTGGGTAAGGGTTAGGTTGGGTAGGGAATGTTGGGCGTTTGTCAGTGCGTATGGGCCAGGTAGTGAGAAAAGTGAAGAAGATCGGAATGAGTTCTGGAATGATTTAACTAGGTGTGTAGAAGGACTGGGTAGAAGGAATTATGTAGTTGTTATGGGTGACTTAAATGCTAGAGTGGGCGCTGGAGAGGTAGAAGGTGTCATTGGTAAGTATGGCGTACCAGGTGAAAATGAGAGTGGTGAGAGACTGGTAGACATGTGTGTTGAACAAGAGATGGTAATAGGTGCTAGCTTCTTTAAAAAGAAAGATAAGAATAAGTATACATGGGTAAGAGTGGCAAATGGAAGAGTAGTAGAAAGGGCATTAATGGATTATGTGTTGGTGACTAAAAGAATGTTTGGAAGATTGAAAGACGTGCACGTGTTTAGGGGTATGGCTAACGGTATGTCTGATCATTTTTTGGTGGAAGGAAAATTAGTTGTAGCAAAAGAGTGGGGGAATAGAGTAGGTGGATGTAAAAGGGAGGTAGTGAGGATTGAAGAGCTAATAAAACCGGGGGTAAAAAGTAAATATGAGGAAAGGTTGAAAATGGCATATGATGAGGTGAGAGTAAGAGAAACTGGTAATTTAGAGGAGGAATGGAAGTTAGTAAAAGAAAATTTTGTTGGGATTGCAAGTGATGTATGTGGCAAGAAGGTTGTTGGAGGCAGCATGAGGAAGGGCAGTGAATGGTGGAATGAAGGAGTGAAGGTGAAAGTGGAAGAGAAAAAGAGGGCTTTTGAAGAATGGCTGCAGAGTAATAGTATAGAGAAGTATGAAAAATATAGAGAGAAAAAGGTGGAAGTAAAGCGCAAGGTACGTGAGGCAAAGAGGGCAGTTGACCTGAGGTGGGGTCAGGGATTGGGTCAGTCATATGAAGAGAATAAGAAGAAGTTTTGGAAAGAAGTGAAGAGAGTAAGGAAGGCTGGCGCAAGAATTGAAGAGACAGTGAAAGATGGAAATGGAAGGTTGTTAAAAGGAGAGGAGGCAAGGAAAAGGTGGGCGGAATATTTTGAAAGTTTGCTGAATGTTGAGGATAATAGGGAGGCAAATATAACTGCTGTTCCAGGTGTTGAGGTGCCAGTGATGGGAGATGAGAATGAGAGAGAGATAACAATAGAGGAAGTGAGGAGAGCACTAGATGAAACGAGAGCAGGAAAAGCATCTGGTATGGACGGTGTGAAAGCTGAGATGTTGAAGGAAGGGGGTGTGACTGTACTTGAATGGTTGGTGAGATTGTTTAATATGTGTTTTGTGTTGTCAATGGTACCAGTAGATTGGGTTTGTGCATGTATTGTACCACTATATAAGGGTAAGGGAGATGTGCATGAGTGTTGTAATTCAAGAGGTATTAGTTTGTTGAGTGTAGTTGGAAAAGTGTATGGTAGAGTACTGATTAATAGGATTAAGGATAAAACAGAGAATACAATCTTGGAAGTACAGGGTGGTTTTAGAAGAGGTAGGGGTTGTATGAATCAGATTTTTACAGTTAGGCAGATATGCGAGAAATATTTAGCAAAAGGTAAGGAGGTGTATGTTGCGTTTATGGATCTGGAGAAAGCATATGATAGAGTTGATAGGGAAGCAATGTGGGATGTGATGAGGTTATATGGAGTTGGTGGAAGGTTGTTGCAAGCAGTGAAAAGTTTATACAAAGGTAGTAAAGCATGTGTTAGAATAGGAAATGAAGTGAGTGATTGGTTTCCGGTGAGAATGGGGCTGAGACAGGGATGTGTGATGTCGCCGTGGTTGTTTAACTTGTATGTTGATGGAGTGGTGAGAGAGGTGAATGCTCGAGTGCTTGGACGAGGATTAAAACTGGTAGGCGAGAATGACCATGAATGGGAGGTAAATCAGTTGTTGTTTGCGGATGATACTGTACTGGTAGCAGACACAGAAGAGAAGCTTGACCGACTAGTGACAGAATTTGGAAGGGTGTGTGAGAGAAGGAAGTTGAGAGTTAATGTGGGTAAGAGTAAGGTTATGAGATGTACGAGAAGGGAAGGTGGTGCAAGGTTGAATGTCATGTTGAATGGAGAGTTACTTGAGGAGGTGGATCAGTTTAAGTACTTGGGGTCTATTGTTGCAGCAAATGGTGGAGTGGAAGCAGATGTACGTCAGAGAGTGAATGAAGGTTGCAAAGTTTTGGGGGCAGTTAAGGGAGTAGTAAAAAATAGAGGGTTGGGCATGAATGTAAAGAGAGTTCTATATGAGAAAGTGATTGTACCAACTGTGATGTATGGATCGGAGTCGTGGGGAATGAAAGTGATGGAGAGACAGAAATTGAATGTGTTTGAGATGAAGTGTCTGAGGAGTATGGCTGGTGTATCTCGAGTAGATAGGGTTAGGAACGAAGTGGTGAGGGAGAGAACGGGTGTAAGAAAGGAGTTAGCGGCTAGAGTGGATATGAATGTGTTGAGGTGGTTTGGCCATGTTGAGAGAATGGAAAATGGTTGTCTGCTAAAGAAGGTGATGAATGCAAGAGTTGAGGGGAGAAGTACAAGAGGAAGGCCGAGGTTTGGGTGGATGGATGGTGTGAAGAAAGCTCTGGGTGATAGGAGGATAGATGTGAGAGAGGCAAGAGAGCGTGCTAGAAATAGGAATGAATGGCGAGCGATTGTGACGCAGTTCCAGTAGGCCCTGCTGCTTCCTCCGGGGCCTTAGATGACCGCGGAGGTAGCAGCAGTAGGGGAGTCAGCATTATGAAGCTTCATCTGTGGTGGAAATGTGGGAGGTTGGGCTGTGGCACCCTAGCAGTACCAGCTGAACTCGGTTGAGTCCCTGATTAGGCTGAAGGAACATAGAGAGTAGAGGTCCCCTTTTTGTTTTGTTTCATTGTTGGTGTCGGCTACCCCCCAAAATTGGGGGAAGTGCCTTGGTATATAGATATATATATATATATATATATATATATATATATATATATATATATATATATATATATATATATACAAATATATATATATATATATATATATATATATATATATATATATATATATATATATATATATATATATATATATATATATATATATATATATATATATATATATATATATATATATATATATATATATATTTATATATATTTGTATATATATATATATGTATATATATATATATATATATATATATATATATATATATATATATATATATATATATATATATATATATATATTTTAGGGCTCAAGCCATGTCGTCCTCATGGAAGTTCCTATAGGGTAGCTTCCTAGGGTATATTACAACTACGGCGATATTCCCAGAAAATTTACCTTAAGGTACCAGAATTCTAACTCCTGGAGCGAGTATCCCTCGTGAAAGGGATATCGCGACATATCAGAGGACGTATTCTAGACACGTCACATGGCAATCTACATCCTGGACAGAGATTTCGTCTCGTAGCAGGTTATTGACGAGATACGAATTCGGGAAAGAAAAAGTGGAGCCGCTCCCAAGGCTTCCCTATCCCCCGATTCGTATGCGTGCCTGGCGCCAATCCTGGCGCCATCTGTATTCCTTTTTGCGTAGCTTAACAACTCGGTGTTTTTTCCTGTTTTTCTCTCAAATCTTGGATTTATTCGGCTTTTCATGGCTTCTCCGTCTTCGTTGGCCTCTGATAAGTTGAGTATAGTGTCTGTTATGTATAAATGTAGGCTCTTGGTAAAATTTTGAGTGATTAATAGGATTAATCTTTGATACAAGAGCCGTAGCCTACCAGAGGTGTCCTGGACACTGTCGCTTGCTAGGTATAAATTAGTTAGTCAGAGCGACATTCCTGGTTGTTTTGCTTTAATAAATTTTAGCTATTTAGCTTTACATAGGATTTCCTTTCGTGCTTAGTATTATTTGGCGAAGTATTCGCCATTCTGGCCTATGCTAGGCCATGTAGCCTAGTCGTTTGGTCCTAGTACTTCATGCATGATTTCGGTTTTTGCGAGTGTAATTAAAATTTTATTGAAGCTTTAGGCTATATTTCATACATTTTAGACTGTGTGGAATATTTCCAAGATTGTATACGTGTGAGTTTCGGTGAATTAGGTAATCGATTCTCTTGGTGCCTAGGCTAATTGCTTATGGAGCCTTAGTATACTTTATCATACTCCCCGGTTGCTTTCTTTTCTTCGGAGAAGGTATGCAATCCCTTTCCCTCTGTTTAAGCCTTGGGCTTATTCCTAAGTGGTTTTTTCCGAATTTATTTTCGATAAAACTATACTAGGGTGTTACTGTACCTTCCTGTTCCTGTAGTTATGGTTCAAGAGGGACAGAACAACAGAGTTTTTAGTCTGAGTCTGTGTTGTCTGGCTTGGGGCAGAGTCCCCCTCGCTGACCTAACACATACAAAGGGAGCTTAGCTCCCTTAGGTCACTACCGAAGGTTTCTGTAGTTATGATTCCTTCTTTTGTGATCTACCAGACTAGTCCTGTTGCTGTTCTCGGGGGAGGATAAGTTCTTCCCTTGGGAGTAGCAACGCCTTCCTTGCTTTGGTGCTCTGGAAGCTGGCAAGTATTGCTGGCCTTTCCCCTTAGATCTCCCTTAGGCTAAGATAAGTTTCTTGGCTGCGGGTGATCTGTCACTAAAGCAAGGTTGGCAGGACCCTCTTGTCCCTTCCCCCTCTATCTCCGTAATGGCCTAGCCATTACTGTACTGCACCTTGCCGGCCGGCAGAGCTGGCCGGCAGGGGTCTTACTGTACTGTACGTCGTTCTACTTCTGGACCTAGTATAGGTTGGGATGTGGAATTGACTCAGCCCATTGCCGGCCGGCAGAGCTGCTGGCCGGCAAGGGTCTTATGTTTTCGAGTGCTGCCCGGACCTCTCTTAGTCCCTCATCCATGCCTGCCGGCAGAGCCGGACGGCATTGGTCAAGGAAGCCTGAATTAGTTTCTCCCCTTCCTTATATGCACTCTTTCGGTTGCCGGGCTTGGAGGTTGTGTACACTCTTATCCCGGCATCCATTCTATTTTCTTCTAGTGCTGTACCTGTCCCGGCTGCCGGCCTATGAGGCCGGTAGCCGGGCAGGTGTAGTCTTCTGTTTCTTTTGCTGCCAGCTGGCATCGGTCTTGTACCTTTGCCGGCCGGCTTATGTCAGTCCTTGTCTGCCGGTCACCAAGAGTGTGGCCGGCAGCTGGGTACTACCTTGTGTAGTTGCTGGCCGGCAGCCATTGCCGGCCAACACTGGCTGTTATCGGCCGGCAGTTGCTGCCGACCGGCACAGGCATTTGAACCAGAGTGCTGCCGCCCTATAGCTGTTAAGTAGTATACTTTAAAGCTAGTTGTGGTGTGTGCCGGCCGGCAAAGGCAGGCCGGCACACATCTCCCTATACTGTACTAGTATTCTTCTGTATAGCATATACAGTAAGAAGAAAACTATAGTAAGGGTTTTGGTACAGCACTGTATCTTCTAACACTATTGTGTTTTCTTGCACACCCCTTTGCTGTTGCCCTCAGATAGGAAGCTGAGTTCTTCCCTGTCTATTATCCAGGATTTTAAAATCATTGCTTAGGTGTGAGCTCCACCTGTTTCCTCTGGAAACCTTGCATTGGTTACTCTAGAAGAGATAAACCATTTTTGATTTTATTATCTGGAAGGCTGCAACAATGGGTTGTGAGGGAAACACAAGTGTGTGTCTTTCCTTTCTGAATTGTTATGCTATACTATGCATTTCCAGTGATACATAGTTCACTTGATACTCATGGAAATTTCTTCTCTTTACAGAAGGACACTCCGAAGTGGGGAAGTGCTTTCTGCAATGTCAGCAGCAAGAACCTCTGCGGACATGAGTTTTGTAGGAGACACGCAGCATACGCTGTCTCCAAGGATGATCTCCGGTATTGGGACCCTCAGATATGTACTGTGTGCACTAACCTGATTAATGACACAATTAAAATAGCTAGGAAGAAGCTTCGTACCTGGGTAAGGGGCTTCCAAAAGAACACTTCTGGCCCTTATCTTCCAAGTGAGAAGATGAGGGCGTATCCTTTCCCTAAGGCATCAGCTGATGCAGTGATTCCCCAGCCTCAAGAGGAGATCCCCTAAGTTCAGATCCAGGTGGATGCTGAAGTCGCGGTCGCGATGCAAGACATCCAGCTAGATGACAGGATGTCTGATGTGGACGGGTGTCAGGAGGAAGACCTCCTGGCAGAAGCCCAGGATGAAGTTCAAGCCCCTCTACATCGGCCGGTCTCCCAGTAGAGCTGGGACAGGCCCTCTCTTCTATTGTTGGAATGATCCAACAAATGCAGAAGAAGAATCAGGAGAAGGCGGCTGCAATGGAACTGCGAATGCAGTGCCTTGCAGAATCACATGGGCCCCAGAAAAAGCTCAATGTGAAAGACCTTCCCTTGTGCTCAGATGCTAACCCATGGAGGTATGCTGAGCACATGCCGATGACAACTGGAAAGATCGTCATCTCGGATAAGCTGGGCTCAGTTCCCCTAGAGGAGGTGGAATTCTGGCCCAGCAAGGCATCATATCCGGACTGTTATGTCCGGCTGAGGAAGGAACCAGCTTCAAAGGAGGAGACAGAGCCGAAGGAGGTCATAGTGATGGACCATGCTAAGGCTCAAGCTCTACTTTCATCCTCGATGAAAGAGAGGGGCTTCTCTAACTCAAAGGTAGCTGCATTGAATAGGAAGCTCCCTTCCTTTGTGTCCTCGCCTACTAGAGCCTTCCCCTTTTTACAGAAAAGGTTTCTGGCTGTTCTAAAAGCAATCGAGGCCGGCAAGTCTTGCCCCTCCCTAGAGGAGTGTAAACCTTTGTCGCTGGCCCTGCCTATGGACCACAAAGACTGGAAGAACGTCCATCTTACGTTCTCAGTGGGAAAGTTGGAGGCTGATATTGCCGGACGTCAGTTCGGCAAGGACCCCCCTAAGCTGTCTGACTTTCTTTTGCGAAGTGAGTTCGATACAAAAGAAAGACTGACTGCCTCAATGTCTCTTCAGACTACTCTCGAGACGATGGCAAGTGACCCCAAGGTCCATGAAATGTTCATGGTAGTGGCCAAGCCTCATCTGGCCACAGTGACGACGGACCTTTATGGCTTCGTCAAGGCAAGGAGAGCTTGTAGGGAGTTCGTGTTTACCTCGGCTACGGTGAGGCACGAGCTAAAGAAACTAATCTCCTCCAACATTTGAGGAAAAGACCTTTTTCCCTACCGACTTGGTCAAAGAAGCTGTCGATAAAGCCGCCTTGGAGAATAGAAACCTTCTCCAGAAGTGGGGCCTGGCTATCAAAAGAAAGTCTTCCCCGGATGAGGGTTCTCAACCAAAGAAGAAGACTATGAGGACTAGGCTACCTTCTCGGCCAGCCAAGCCTCTTAGACAGCAACAGCAACTGCAATTGCCATTGCCCCCTGTGCCCCAGATCGTGGCACAAACCCCGACCACCTTTCAGTGGGTACCCCAGGCCGTGTCGACACAGTCCACGGCATTCACCCCAGCGTTCGAAGGGCAGTCTACTTCCTTTCGAGCAAAGCCTAGAGGAGCAGCCAGAGGCTCGTCTAGACGCCCCTCAAGGGGAAGGGGATTCAGGGGTGGTCATGGTCAGGAAGGCAAGACCTCAGGACGGCAGTCCAAGCGAGGTGATACCGGTAGGAGGGAGACTTCTGAAATTTCGGGATCGGTGTACCTTCGATCCCTGGGCCCACAGCCTACTCAAAAATGGACTGGGCGGGAGCTGGTACAGCACTCCTCCCCCGTGCCTTCAGTTTTCCCAACACTCCACCCCCGTTATGGAGGAGTACGTTCAAGAACTGTTGGAGAAAAAGGGTGAAGCCCATCAATTTCTAAGGGAGGCTGTTTTGTGTTCCCAAGAAAGACTCGGAAAAGCTCAGAGTCATTCTGGACTTGTCGCCACTTAACAAGTTCATAGTGAATTGCAAATTCAAAATGCTAACACTGCAACACATAAGGACCTTACTGCCCAGGAGGGCATATTCCGTCTCTATAGACTTGTCAGACGCCTAACGGCACATTCCAATTAGCCATCGACTCTCCCCCTACCTAGGGTTCAGGCTACAACGAAGACTATACGCCTTCGGAGCCATGCCATTCGGGCTAAACATAGCCCCACGGATTTTTACGAAGCTTGCGAGCGTAGCTCTCAAACAATTTCGCCTAAAGGGAATTCAGGTAGTAGCCTACCTGGACGACTGGTTGGTGTGGGCAGCATCCGAGACAGAATGCTTGCAAGCTTCTAGTCAAGTGATCCAGTTCCTAGAGTACCTGTGCTTCAAGATCAACAGAAAAAGTCTCGACTTTCTCCATCTCAAAAGTTCCAGTGGCTGAGAATTCACTGGGACCTTTTGTCACACCGTTTCTCCACCTCGGCGAAGAAAAGGAAGGAGATAGCGGGTTCTGTCAAGAGACTTCAAGATTCCGAAAGGATATCAAGACACGAGCAGGAGAGAGTACTGCGCTCTCTCAAGTTTGCTTCGGTGACAGACCCAGTGCTAAGAGCACAGCTAAAGGATGCAATCGGAGTTTGGAGAAGTTATGCATCAAACGCGTGAAGAGATCTGAGAAGACCAGCCGCTTCGGCTAAGTACTCTTCTCAGGCCTTGGTCCCAAGCCAGACATCTAAAGAAGTCATGTTCTTCTTCAGCCACCTCCCCCGTCGGTGACGATTCACTCAGACGCCTCGAAGGAGGGATGGGGAGGTCACTCTCATCGGAAAAAAGTCCAAGGGACTTGGTCCAGGCTATTCAAGACCTTTCACATAAAACTTTCTAGAAGCTAGGGCAGTGCTCCTTACCTTAAAGAAAGTCTCCCTGCGTCATTCGATCCACATAAGGTGGTGATTGACAGTGAGGTAGTTGTGAGATACTTGAATCGACAAGGATCGAGGTCACCACCTCTCAACCAGGTGATGTTGGCCGTCTTCCGATTGGCGGAAAAGAAGAAGTGGTACCTGTCGGCAGTTCACCTTCAAGGAGTCCGCAATGTGACAGCGGACGCTCTATCCAGGTTCACACCGATAGAGTCGGAATGGTCCTTAGACGCAGGATCATTCTCCTTCATTCTGAATCAGTCCCAGAACTGCAGATAGACCTCTTTGCGACGAAAGACAACAAGAAGTTGCCCCTGTACGTGCCCCGTACGAGGACCCCTTAGCGGAAGCAGTGGACGTGATGTCCCTCGACTGGAACAGATGGTCCAAGATTTATCTGTTCCCTCCTCACAACCTTCTGTTGAGGGTCCTCAACAAACTGAGATCCTTCAAAGGGTAGCGGCAATAGTGGCCCACAAGTGGCCGAACAGCGTGTGGTTCCTCCTGGCATTGGAACTCTAGCTGAAGTTTGTACCACTACCAGATCCAGTTCTGATCCAGCGAGCCCAGAAGTCAACTGTCTGCGCTTCATTACAGAAAACCCGGACCCTGCAGCTCATGATTTTCTCTCCCTAGCGGTGAGAAAGCGTTTCGGGATTTCGAAAGCCAGTATAGACTTCCTTGAGGAATATAAGTGCTAATCTACTAGAAGGCAATATGAGTCATCTTGGAGAAAATGGGTGGCCTTTTGTCGAAGCGAAGATTCCGCAGGAGATCTTGACAGACTTCTGCTTATCTTTTTTCCCCACCTCCATGGTCAAGGATTGGCAGCGAACACGATTTCAGCGTGTAAGTCTGCTTTGACAAGACCCATTCTATATGCCTTCCAGGTCGACCTAGGTAACGAGATCTTTAATAAAGTCCCGAAAGCCTGTGCTAGGCTCAGACCTTCAGCACCTCCAAAGCCCATTTCATGGTCTTTAGACAAGTTCTTCATTTCGCTTCCCTGTTGAGCAATGAAGAGTGTGCGTTAAAGGATTTAACACAAAAAGTTATTTTCCTATTTTGCACTCGCGTCCGGGGCCAGGGTTAGTGAGATTGTAGCCTCTCGAGAGAGGCAGGTCGTGTTCAGTTCCTGGATGGGGAAGAACTGAACCTGTTTCCGGATCCTACGTTTCTCGCCAAGAATGAGTTACCCACCAACAGGTGGGGTCCCTGGAGAATCTGCCCTCTGAAAGAAGATGTATCTCTATGTCCAGTAGAATGCCTAAAGGTCTATCTTCATAGAACTTCAGACTTCAAGGGTGGTCAACTATTCAGGGGAGAAACATCAGGCTCAAATTTATCTCTGAATCAACTCAGAGCGAAAATCACATGTTTTATTTGCAGAGCGGATCCTGACAATACACCCGCAGGTCACGATCCGAGGAAAGTTGCCTCATTCTTAAATTTCTTTAATTGTATGGATTTTGAACATCTCCGTTCATACACTGGCTGGAAGTCTTCCAGAGTGTTCTTTCGCCACTATGCGAAGCAAGTAGAGGAACTAAAAGAGATCTGTGGTAGCAGTGGGTCGCAGTGTTAACCCTACTGTTTAACTCTGCGAGGAACAGTGGTCTTAATTGGGACGATTAATTCCAGGGTGAGTGTGTAGTTACATGCTGTACTACAAACTAAGTGAGGGCACTGTGTTGCCAATCCAGACTGTTCCATTTCCGAAGGTGAACCTAGCATAAGTGCAGACATGTGTGCCGAGCGTTTCTAACGCTAATGTCATTGATTTGTAATACAGGCTTTTATGACTTTGATACCTTGGTATCTTAAAAGTGGCATCTAATGTTTTTTCTTTCAGACAAACAAGCTGTTTACTATCATACTTATGCTTATAGTTTTGGGTTATCCTCTTCTTATATATATATATATATATATATATATATATATATATATATATATATATATATATA
>NC_090753.1:21069296-21076796 GCF_036898095.1 Palaemon carinicauda
TATATATATATATATATATATATATATATATATATGTATATATATATATATATATATATATATATATATATATATATATATATATATATATATATTATAAATTAACGTAATTTATTCAGTTTTGATGACGTTTTTAACGTAAGTTTTTCTTGTTTAATCCAGTTTCCTTTGAGTTTCTCCCTGAACGCTGGATATGGGTCTTTTGCCTCTCATTAACGGTTGTTAATAATTTATAATGGTACTCCGCCCATGAAGTTTGTTTCTTTTTTTTTCATGCTTGTGATGGTGGTTTGGCTTCATCGTCCGTGCCACGTCATATTTTGCCCCTTTCCCGGAGTTTTCGAGGGGGCCTTGTGATATTTGTACGGCAGTTCGGTACTCGGCTCCACTATAGAAGGACCAGTGTGCTATATTTTTGGCAGTTTACGGCAGTGTACTTTTGGATGGAGGAGTCTTCCTTGAGCACTCCCGCATGTTGTTGCGTCACTAAATAGTGACCCTGTGTGCTCGTGCCCTTTGTCCGAAGCTGGATTGGTTGGGATCCGTTGATGGAGGATTGGACTTTGTGCCTCACCGAGGATTTCTACAGATCTTTTGTTGAAGTAGAGCATAGCATTTGCTCCTGTTGATAGCCCATAGTGCGAGCGTAATATACGCCCTTTAGTCACCTGCCTCCAAGGCTGGCGTATGGTACGGTACGGTACGGAGTACGGTACGGTACGGTACGGAGTACGGTACGGTACGGTTTATATCTAGTCTATAAGTACGGTACGGAATTACGGTACGGTAACTTTGCCAAGGTACGGTACGGTACGGTTCAGGTACGAAAAAAATGTGCAAATTCCGTACCGTACCTTACCTTAGGCTTGGATATCTATCACTACGCAATTACTGTTGATGCATATTTGGACACCAGCAATTGACTGAACTAAAAAAAATTTCACTTGTAGAATACTGAGGTATTTTATATTTCAGTTTGTAATATACTATGCATGTGTTAATTCCTTAATTAACATGTGACGTCTGGGTCTAATTCTTGAAGTAATGTCAACAAAAGTTTGAAGCATCACAAATATAATCCTATATTGTGCTTCGGAAGAGTCTTCCCCCAGAAAAGCCCTATGAAGGATGATAATAGATGCCATTATGTTTCTAAGATGCAATACATAATCATTTTGAACTCTTATGTTTGGTTAAAAGAAGTTGTAGCCTAGGCTACAAGCTTTATTTTATCAATGTCGAGAAAAAAGATATAGTTTATTTTATTACATCTTAACTTTAGTTTATGAATGTTGAGAAAAAATATTTAGTTTATTTTCTTACATCGTAACTTTAGTTTATGAATGTCGAGAAGAAAATATTTATTTTATTTTATTACATCGTAACTTTTGAATGTTGAGAAAAAAATTAGTATATTTTATTATATGGTAACATCAGGCAATGCTTTTAAGTTCTATTAATGGTTAGATTATTGTATATTTTTGTCATAATAAAATCCTTAAAAGAGGAAGTGATGGTTTCAACAATATTATTATTATTATCCAAAGAGTCATAATACTGGGAAATATTTTGAATAATATTTCATACACTATGTTTCATGTACTAAATATGCGGTATAGTTTCATGGCAAAACATGTTTTATGAATCCAAAAGTGAATACTCTTGGTCTTGTATTAAAAACAAAGGAACAATATTAAATATTACTACAAATATCCTTAGCAGCAGCAGCAGCAGCCATATTTGTACGGTAAAGGTACGGAATTACGGTACGGTATTTTTTCCGTACTGCACGGTACGGAAAAATTATTGAAAGTACGGTACGAAATTACGGTACGGTATTTTGGCCAGGTACGGAGTACGGAAAAACATTCCGTACCGTACCGTACTACCAGCCTTGCCTGCCTCTGCCTGAACACTGTGACCTTGGAGTCGTGAGGAGGCCCTTTATTGGCGAAGAAGAGTAAGCCCACTTTATTGTTATTAACATTTTTATATTTTCTTCATGTGGTGGTACAGCAACCCCTTATTTAGTTAGTGTCAGTGTCTACACTTAACTGAATAGAGACGTCCTTGGATGATTTTTCGTGCGTCAATTAATGGATTCTACTTGAGTTATATGAGTTTCATATTGTTAAATGAGTATGTCTTTAGTACAATGTACTTTGTTTGTAAAAATTTAGGTTAAGTTATAGGTTAAGGTTCCCCCCCCCCCCCCCTTTTGAGTCTCCGCCTATCGTATGTTAGGGAAAGAGTGTTTTTCTTTCTTCCACTGAATTCTTTCTCTTATTCCTTAGCATGTTAGTTAGGTAGGCAATTGAAGGAGTGACTGCTTTGGCATTGTGTGTGCTTGTATTTTTCTCCCCATTATTCAGTTTTCAGAGGGGTTCTTTTATTATAATAAATTTTTGATGTAATAAATTATTGTTAATCTATAGTTTCTCGTTTTGTGTATCCTCTCTGAGATTGTACTCTTTGAGTGTTGTTTTTGTCAGGGATCATACCCTTTCTGTGGTACTGATCTGAAATATCAGGTCCGTAAGAACTTCAACTTCAGACCATCTTGAAGTTCGTAACAAAATTTGGCGACCGTGACAGTATCCTGACTGACATTTCAACCTTTGAGAGTTTTTCTTAGAGAGGTGTGATAGGGAGAATTAGGTAGTTGGGGGGAAAATTAACCTATTTTTTTTTCTTTTGTTACTTTTGCATTGGTTTAGGAAGATGCCTTTAGTAGGGGATAAAGTTGAGGAAGCGGCAGCACTATTTTTAGATAGGTCTGACTGGGAGGAGGAAATTTTTAATCTTAAAAGAGACGAGTTATGGTGTTTAGCAGAGCACTTGAACTTAGGATTACCAACAGAATTCAAGAAGGGTAATTTGTTGCGTGAAGTCCTTAAAGCTATTGAGAGTATTAAAGGTAACACAAAGGAAGCAGTAATGTCTGGTGATCCGGATCTTGTAAATAGCGATAGTGACGATGAGGTAGGGGATTCAGGTAGCCAGGAGGTGAGTAAATTAAGATTGAGTATTCTTGCTCAGGAGTTTAAGCTTAAGGAGATGGAATATAAAACTTTGCAATTAAGGGCGGAAGAGCGCGAAAAAGAGCGAAAATTTGAGTTGCAAATGCGTGAGTTTCATAATAATAATAATAGTAGTGGTAAACATAATGGCTATAATAATTGTTTTGACCTAATGAGTGCTTTGAAGTTAATGCCAGTATTCGATGATGATGTTCCTGATTTCTTTATTTCATTTGAACGAATAGCAAGAAAATTGTCTTGGCCCAAGGATATGTGGACCACTATGGTTCAGTGTAAATTAAAAGGGAAAGCTCAGAGAGTATATAATACTTTAAGCGTGGATTTGTCGGCGGATTATGATTCGGTCAAGGCCATTATCCTTAAGGCATATGATTTAGTTCCGGAGGCTTATCGACAGAAGTTCCGTAACCTTAAGAAAGAACCCGGTATGACTTTTGTTGAGTTTGCAAGGAGAAAGGAACAATTCCTTGATGATTGGCTTAAGTCTAAGGAGACTGACACTTTCGAGAAATTGAAAGAATTAATTTTAGTAGAAAAGTTCAAAAGAATGGTAGTTAGAGAACTAAAAATTCATTTAGATGAACTTAAATTGGATTCGCTTCAAGAGATCGCTATTGCATCTGATGAGTATTCTCTTGCTCATCGTCAGGACTGTGTGAAAGAGGTTAACGGTAAGAGGTTCCCTCCTCGAGGTAATGGTTGGAGGGGGAATAACCGGAGTCAATCAGATCATGGTACTTTTATTGACAGTTCGGTAGGTGACCGAAGAAAGGGCAAGATTGAAAATGACAATAAGAGTGATGGTAACGAAACACGTAATTTTGTAAATAGCAGTAGGAACAGTAGTAGTAATGGTAGTAGGTCCTCTAGGTCCGATGTAGTTTGTTTTTGGTGCCACCGCCGCGGACATTTTAAGGTGGACTGTTTTGCGCGTCGTAAATTTTTAGAAAAGAATAAAGAACCCGTGACGTTGGTATCGGCGGAACAACCGCAGAAGGAGGAGTCAAAATGACTAAGATTTAAGAAGTATATATCTGATGGTACTGTTTATGTTGATAATGCTATGCAAATGGGTCGTGGTGTGAGGATTTTGAGAGACACTGGTGCCGCTCAGTCGTTGATATTGCGGAGGTCAGTTCCCGAGGGTGTTGTGTTTAAGAATAAGAACTTTGTCTTGTTGGGTGGATTTCCTGATATGGTGGCCTCGTATCCACTAGAAGAGTTATATTTGAAGACGAAGAATTTTCAGGGTATGGTTAATTTGGCCATAGTAGATACTTTGCCTATTCCTGATATAGACATTATATTTGCCAATGATTTAGCCGCTGAAGCTGAATGTGACGTATTGCCTATTTTGACGTTGATAGATCTGGCAGGTGACCAGATACGCATAGATGATTCGTTGAATCCTGTGTCAGTGGTTATGCGTTCTCAATCTAAAGAGATTGACCTCGCGGAGGTAGAACTCAATGCTGAGTTAATTAATGGACAAGTGACTGACATTGTGACTGATGTTAATAATGGTAATGAGGTAAACATTGACAATTATAATAATGAATCTTTTCAGGGTATTAATTGGAATACAAAAGTTTTTAAGGAAGCCCAAGGAAATGAATTTAATCATTTGGAACTTAGTGATGGTAGTGATCTTTCTAAACCTGTATTTATGAAACAAAAAGGTTTGCTTTACCGTATGAGTAGGTCGGTTAATGCACCTACTGACCAGGTAGAGGTAATTCGACAGCTGGTTGTGCCGGAAAGGTATAGGAGTAAGTTGTTATATTTTAGTCATGAACATAGCCTCGCGGGTCATTTCGGGGTTAGGAAGACCTTTCAGAAATTGGCACGACATTTCTTTTGGCCCCAGATGCGTCGTGAGGTTAAGAAACATGTGTTATCTTGTAAGGTGTGTCAGATTGTAGGGAAACCGAATCAAGAGATCCCTAAAGCCCCTCTTATTCCCATTCCCTCAGTGGGCGAACCTTTCAAGGAGGTAGTTATAGATGTAGTGGGCCCTCTTCCGCGGACGCGCGGAGGTAATGAATATCTTCTAACCATGGTTGACAGGGTAACGCGTTTTCCTGAGGCTATCCCACTGAGGAGTATTCGGGGTGAGAAGGTGGTGGAAGCATTAATTGGATTTTTCACTAAATTTGGCATTCCAAAGATTTTACAATCAGATTGTGGCACTAATTTTACAAGTAAGTTTTTTTTTAGAAAGAAAATGGTTGAACTTGGTGTTAATCATGTTACTTCTTCTCCTTACCATCCAGAGAGTCAGGGACAGGTGGAAAGGTTCCACCAGACTTTGAAGTCTGTATTAAAGAAGTTTTGCTACGAAACGGGTAATGAGTGGGATAAGGAGATTCCTTATGCCCTATTTGCTATACGGTCTGTACCTAATGAGTCTTTGGGTTTCTCTCCTTTCGAACTTGTACTTGCCCATAGTATACACGGTCCTCTTGACGTGGTAAGAGAACATTGGGAAGGAGACACATCTGAAGTTAATGTTTTAGATTACATTTCTAATTTACAGGGGAAACTGAGGAAAGCTTGGGATTTCGCTCAAAAGAATTTGCATGAAAGTCAGTCTGTGATGAAGTCTAATTATGACATAAGTACCAAGGTTCGTATCTTTAAGCCTGGAGATCGTGTGGTATTGTTATTACCTGTACCAGGTAACCCACTGAAAGCCCAGTTTTCAGGCCCATGGAGGGTGCTGAAAAATATTAATGATGTAAATTATTTGATGGAAACTCCTGGTAGGAGACGAAATTCTCGTATTTGTCAGGTAAATATGTTAAAGCCATTTATTAGTAGAGATGTAGATCAGGTAGAACCAGTAGTAGATGCAATTGCAGTAGTGTCTGTAGAAGTAGAGGAGAATCTTATGACTAACAAGAGAATGACTGTTAATCCAGATGCTCTGTCAAGTAATTCTGATATTTTAAATAACATTGATGTTAAATTTCAACATTTGAATTCTGACAGATCAGAACCTTTAATTAATATAATCTACAGGTATAAAGATTTGTTTCAGGACTCGCCAGGTAGAACAAATGTTTTGTATCACGATGTAGATGTAGGGGACGCTAAGCCCATTAAACAGTGTCCATATAGGCTTAACCATGTCAAGAGGAAAATTGTTCAGGAAGAGGTTCGCTATATGTTAGACCATGATTTAATTAAACCAAGTTGTAGTCCATGGAGTTCTCCTGTCGTGTTGGTTAAGAAGGAGGGAGGCCAACACCAACTTTGCTTTGATTACAGGAAGGTTAATGAGATGACGAAGACAGATTCATTTCCTTTGCCGAGGGTGGAAGATTGTATAGACAGAATCGGATCTGCCAAGTTTATTACAAAGCTGGATTTGCTGAAAGGGTATTGGCAGGTTGGTCTTTCCCCTCGTGCGAAGGAAATCACTGCTTTTGTTACAGGTGATGGTTTGTATGAATGCCAAGTCATGCCCTTCGGAATGAAGAATGCGGCTGGCACCTTCCAAAGACTGATGAATCGGATCACTCAGGATTTGGAAGGGTGTGTTGTATACATTGATGATTTGGTTATATATAGTGATAATTGGGAGTCTCGTTTGGTAAGAATTGAAGATTTGTTTAAGGCTTTGAGGAAAGCCGGTTTGGTAATTAACTTGAAGAAGAGTGATTTTGCTCAGGCCACAGTTTTATACCTGGGACATGAGGTAGGCCTAGGCAAAGTTGCTCCTAAGAAAGCTAATGTGGAGGCTGTAGCTAGCTTTCCTGCTCCTCAAAATAGGAGAGGCGTTAGGAGGTTCCTAGGAATGGTCGGATACTACAGGAGGTTTATAAAGAACTTCTCTGATATCGCAACTTCTTTAACAAATTTATTAAAGAAGGGAGTAAGGTTTGTATGGTCCAAGGAGTGCCAAGAAGCCTTTGAAAAGTTAAAGGCAGTCTTGACTAATTATCCTTTACTACAATCTCCAAATTTTAATCTCCCTTTTAGATTAGCGACAGATGCGAGTGACGTGGGACTTGGAGCAGTTCTCCTCCAGGAGGATGATGCAGGGATGGTACACCCCGTCGCTTACTTTTCAAGGAAGTTATCGCCGGCAGAGACGAGATATTCAACTATTGAAAAAGAAGCCTTATGTTTAATAAAAGCTATAACTAATTTTTCAGTTTATTTGAGTTCATCACTTCATCCTATTTTGGTATACACAGACCATAATCCTCTAGTATTTATCCAACGGTTTAAGGACAAAAATATGAGGCTGCTTAGGTGGAGTCTCTTTTTGCAGGAATATGACCTTCAAATTAGGCATGTAGCAGGGAAGGATAATGTTATACCAGATGTTTTATCTAGGTCTTTTTAGGAGGAGGGAGTAGGCTGTAGTTTGGTCTATAGGTTACGTATTAATGACTTTTTCCTTTCCAGGTTTTAGTTTAATTTCTCTTGTTTGCTCTATATTAGTTATTTG
>NC_090753.1:21081796-21089296 GCF_036898095.1 Palaemon carinicauda
TAATTAAACTAAGCGTGTCAAATAACGTTTTCTCTTTCAATGGAAATTTTTACAAACAGAAATTTGGCTGTAGTATGGGCAGCCCGTTATCTCCAATTTTAGCTAACCTCTACATGGAATACTTTGAAACAGAAATTTTAACAACAATTAAACCTACGAACATGGTTTGGCAACGCTATGTTGATGACATTTTCACATATTGGGATGATAGCTGGGGAGATTTCAATATATTTTTCAATAATCTAAATTCCCTAGTCCCTAGCATAAAATTTAAAACTGAATGGGGAAAAGATGGAAAATTATCTTTTTTGGACATACTAATTATAAGGGAATCGACGGGGTATAATTTCACTGTGTATAGAAAACCAACTTTCTCTATTTCCTACATTCATTTCTTTAGTTATCACGACATTTCTGTAAAAATTGGAGTAGCTTGCAATCTATTTCTTAGAGGTTTGAGAATCTGTTCCCCAGCCTACCTAAAGAAAGAATTTGAAATCATCCGTAAACAACTCGCCCAGCTATTCTACCCGACGTATGTCATAGAAAAGGCCATCAACAAAGCCAACACGATATATTATAAAGATCATGATGTTACTAACCAAAGAGATTTTAAAAATAAGATAAAACTCCCATATATAGAAGGTATTAAAAATATAACAAATCATATCAAAACTGAGAACCCCTTTGTTTTTTCATATCCAAAGACCATAGGAAGCGCCCTTATTAATGTTTATCAAAATAAAAGAGAGATAGAATCCGGCGTTTACAAAGTACCATGTAGGGATTGTGAAAAAGTGTACGTTGGGCAAACTGGCCGTTCGCTATCTCAAAGATTATCCGAACACAAAAGATCTGTTAGATATGGGTATGAAAACTCGGGGATTTTCATTCACCTTAGGGATTTAGGGCACCAGATTAACTGGAGTGAGTCGTCTTTGCTTTTTAAGAGTACCTGTCCGTACAGAAGGAAAATCCTGGAATCAGCCATCATAAATCAATCAAACACAATGAACCTATGTGGGGGCCAATGGAAAGCTGACACAGTGGACAATACTCTTCTCAACCCTATCATTAAGAAGATAATCCACGGAGACCGACCACCAGACATGCATCAGAGGTCAAGACTTCCTCCAAGCGGCTCAACAATAAGAACACGCACCTGGATGTAATTAAATTTGGCTAATCCTTCCAGCAATTATAACAACTATAGAACAATTGAACACACCCTTTTGCTTTCATATATAAACCGTCACTCTCCACTGTAATTCTCACTTTAACTTTACTTCCTGAAGAGGGTCGATGTTTATTGACCGAAATATAGTGTGATTTATTCATATTTCCTGTGTTTCTTTTATGGGCCTTTTTGAAAAAAACATGTTAAACTGTTCGATTACAGTTATAAATAAGACATATATATATATATATATATATATATATATATATATATATATATATATATATATATATATATATATATATATATATATATATATGTATGTATATATATATGTATATATATGTATATATATATATGTATATATATATATATATATATATATGTATATATATATGTATATATATATATATATATATATATGTATATATATATATATATATATATATATATATATATATGTATATATATATGTATATATATATATATATATATATATATATATATATATATATATATACATATATGTATATATATATATATATATATATATATATATATATATATATATGTATATATATATATATATATATATATATATATATATATATATATATATATATATATATACATATATACATATATATATACATATATATATATATATATATATATATATATATATATATATATATATATATATATATATATATATATATATATGTATATATATATGTATATATGTATATATATATATATATATATATATATATATATATATATATATATATATATATATATATACATATATATACATATATATATATATATATATATATATATATATATATATATATATATATATATATATATATATATATATATATATATATATATGTATATATATATGCATATATATATATATGCATATCTATATATATATATATATATATATATATATATATATATATATATATATATATATATATATATATATATATATATATATATATATATATATATATATATATCCATATATGCATATATATATATATATATATATATATATATATATATATATATGCATATATTTATATCATATATATGTGTATATATATATATATATATATATATATATATATATATATATATATATATATATATATATATATATATATATATATATATGTATATATATATATATATATATATATATATATATATATATATATATATATATATATATATATATATGTATATATGTATATATATATATATATATATATATATATATATATATATATATATATATGTATATATGTATATATATATATATATATATATATATATGTATATATATATATATATATATATATATATATATATATATATATATACGCATATATACATATATATATATATATGTATATATATGCATATATATATATATATATATATATATATATATATATATATATATATATATATATATATATATATATGCATATATATATATATATATATATATATATATATATATATATATATATATATATATATATATGCATATATATATATATATATATATATATATATATATATATATATATATATATATATATATACATATATGCATATATATATATATATATATATATATATATATATATATATATATATATATATATATACATATATGCATATATATATATATATATATATATATATATATATATATATATATATATATATATATATATATATATATACATATATGCATATATATATATATATATATATATATATATATATATATATATATACATATATGCATATATATATATATATATATATATATATATATATATATATATATATATATATATATATATATATATATATATATATATATATATGCATATGTATATATATATATGTGCATATATATATATATATATATATATATATATATATATATATATATATATATATATATATATATATATATATATATATATATATATATCTAGTATTTGTACGGAGTCAAGTCTATACTCATTTCTCAGGCCTATCTAAATGTGTTACTTTTGTTGCCGAATTTAGGTTAGCTAGATATGCAGTGTTACCTTTGTTTCCAAGTTGGTTCATTTCCCGTGATTATCTAGATGTGCTAAGTGTTTCCTTTGTTTCCGAATTGATTCATATCCCTAGGTTAACTAGATAGGCAAAGTTTCACCTTTGTTTCCGAATTGGTTCATTTCCCGTGATTATCTAGATGTGCAATGTGTTTCCTTTGTTTCCGAATTGATTCATATCCCTAGGTTAACTAGATAGGCAAAGTTTCACCTTTGTTTCCGAATTGGTTCATTTCCCGTGATTATCTAGATGTGCAATGTGTTTCCTTTGTTTCCGAATTGATTCATATCCCTAGGTTAACTAGATAGGCAAAGTTTTACCTTTGTTTCCGAATTGGTTCATTTCCCGTGATTATCTAGATGTGCAATGTGTTTCCTTTGTTTCCGAATTGATTCATATCCCTAGGTTAACTAGATAGGCAAAGTTTTACCTTTGTTTCCGAATTGGTTCATATATCTGGGTAAACTATATACGCAATGTGTTACCTTTGTTTCTGAAATGGTTCTTATATCTTGGTTAACCAGCTATGCAATGTTTTAGCTATGTTTCCGAATTGGTTCATATATCTTGGTTAACTACTGTATATATGCATTGTTATACCCTTGTTTCCGAATTCATTTATATCCCTTGATTAACTAAATATGCAACGTGGTACCTTTGTTAAAAAATTGGTTCATATCTCTTGGTTAACTATATATGCAATATCTTACCTTTGTTTCCGAATTGGCTCATATACCTGGGATAACTGAATACGAAATGTGTTACCTTTGTTTCCAAATTGGTTTATATGTCTTTGTTAACTATACATGCATTGTGTTACCTTTGTTTCCGAATTGATTCATATCCCTTGGTTAACTAGATATGCAATGTGTTACCTTTGTTGCCGCATTGGTTCACATCTCTTGGTTGAATAGATTCTTTCAAAATTTGTTCATACCTCTTCGTTAACTAGATATTCTATGTGTTACCTTCGTTTATGAATTGGGTCATTTCCCTTGGTTACCTAGATATACAATGTGTTACTTTTGTCTCCGAATTGGGTCATATCTCCTGATTAACTGATAATGCAATATATTACATTTGTATCCGAATGGGTTCATATCCCTTTATTAACTAGATATGCAATGCGTTACCTTTATTTCCGAATTGGTTCAAGTCTCTTTGTTAACTAGATTTGCAATTTGTTACCTTTGTTTCCGAATTGGTTCATACCTCTTGGTTAACTAGATATACAATAGGTTACCTATATTTCCAAATTGGTTCAAGTCTCTTGGTTAACTAGATATGCCATGTGTTACCTTTGTTTCCGAATTGGTTCATATATCTTGGTTAGCTAGATATGCAATATGTCAGTTTTTTTTTTTCCTATTTGGTTCATATCTATTTGTTAACTAGATTTGCAATTTTCTATCTTTGTTTCCGAATTGGTTCATGTCTCTTGGTTAACTAGATATGCAATGTGTTACCTTTATTTCCGAATTGGTTCACAACTCTTACTTAACTAGATTTGCAATTTGCTATCTTTGTTTCCGAATTGGTTCATGTCTCTTGGTTAACTAGATATGCAATGTGTTACCATTGTTTTCGAATTGGTTCATATCTCTTTGTTAACTAGATTTGCAATTTGCTATATTTGTTTCTGAATTGGTTCATATATCTTGGTTACCTAGAAATGCAATGTGTTATCATTGTTGCTGAATTAGATATATATATATATATATATATATATATATATATATATATATATATATATATATATATATATATATATATATATATATATATATATATATATAATATATATATATATATATATATATATATATATATATATATATATATATATATATAATATATATATATATATATATATATATATATATATATATATATATATATATATATATATATATATATATATATAAATATATATATATATATATATATATATATATATATATATATATATATATATATATATATATATATATATATATATATGTATATAATATAAACAATAAAGTACAGCCACATCCACATTTACATATAAAAATATTGTGCGAAAATAGGTCGCAATGCATTTGGATATGGTAATCTTTTTCGTTGTTAGTTTTTACTTAGCAACGAGGCATTTGTTTAATTAGGGAAAATTCACCAGGTCCTTGAAATATGAGAGATTTGTTATGCTAAATCACAGGTCAATTTTTAAAGTATTTGTAACATGCCAATACTTTTTTACATTATTACATTATTATTAGGGGTTTTCATTAAAATGAATATTCAAAAAATATTTTCTGCACGAGATTAATATTGCATACTTTTTATTCAAGACCTTTGATTAGATAATATAACCTCAAATCATCAAATAAAACTCATATTTTCTCCCACCAGTGTCATATAGATCCTCAACCGGTGATGAAATGCCATTAACCATTTACTTTATTTATTTTTTAATGCAGTTCTTTTTAGATCTAAGTTTATTTTATTTACCTTACATCTAAAAACATGAATGCTTCCCCATAACCTATTTTTTTCTGAAGGTGGGGAAAAACACATTTCACAATATTGTCAGTTTCGATGTCAAGGGATTCAGGAAGTTTTTAGAAAATAATTTCCAAGGAAAAAAGGATCAAAGACCCAAGGGAAGGCCACGAAGAGGGCGAAAAAGGTGTGGAAAAGAGAAAGTCTATTTGTTCTTCACTTTAGCTTCAGTTAATAGTCTATGTACGGACAAGTTAGATTTCATTCGGAGATTTTACTCTCATTTCTTTTCTTTTTCTATAAAGCGCATTTGCTTATGGAAATATTTTGCTTTTGGTTTATCATATATATATTTTTTCTAAATGTAAAATATTTTGATTGCTTCTAAAGTTTTAGTACATCAAGTGGTCTTTTGATGATAATAATAATAATAATAATAATAATAATAATAATGATAATAATAATAATAATAATAATAATAATAATAATAATAATAATAATAATAATAATAATAATAATACGATCTTGCATTATATGAAATATTTTCGAACTGCCTGAATCCCTTTTGCAAGTACACAGGGTTACAAAACCTCAACGAATTGCTGTAACATTTAAGAGAACTAGGCCTTTCCTTATTAGATTATATCGATGTTTTATTTTCTAACATGAAATACACATATGTTAATTGTCTTTAGGTTTAATTGTTTATTCACTATTAGCGATGTTGCCTTGAAATAATCTCGTGTGCTATACTATATTACAATTACTAAATAAGTACTCTTAGAGGTACTTTTTTTTCCAGCACAATGACATCCACATATATACATGGACTTTACCATGTGGCAATTAAAAAAATCAAATAGATCATATAGCCATGCTTGAAGAGAGAGGGATAACTCTGAAAAATCTAAGCAGCTAGAAAGGTGCAGATATTGGTAGTCATCACCAGCTTTTCCTTTCCAAACTGAAATTAAAATTGAATTGATCTAGAAGAATAAAGACTAGAATATTCATTCGAAAGCCAGAATTTCAGAGTATCAAGTGATTCCATAGGACTAATTTTTTTTTAAAAATTACCAATCCCTTACACATGTATAAATGATATGCATTTCTCTGTAATAAATGAACTAGGATTCAAAGTTTTAGTTGTATCTTTTAGTACATATTCACAAAAATTCTGTATCTCTATGTATCAAACGGCAGCATCCTACTAATACTACTCTTACGTCTGACGATTTTATATCATTGAAATATCTTAGAAAGTTACTCAGACTTGGTCAGTAACTCTAAAACTCAGCTGAAAGGTGTCCGAAGAAAATATTTCAGTCTTGAAAATAGGAGAAACTGTATTCGAGGCGAGAGTAAAAGAAAAGGAAATGTGCTTGGAATTTCCAAATACTTTTGCGATATCTGGACACAAATACACATACACATACACACAGACATATATATATATATATATATATATATATATATATATATATATATATATATATATATATATATATATACATATATATATATATATATATATATATATATATATATATATATATATATATATATATATACATACATATATATATATGTATATATATATATATATATATATATATATATATATATATATATATATATATATATATATATATATATATATATATATATATATATATATATATATATCATCTCCTCCAAGGCCTATT
>NC_090753.1:21094296-21096796 GCF_036898095.1 Palaemon carinicauda
ACAGATGTTCGAGCGACATCCGGTGTGGATAACTCAACACATATATGTGCGGTAGAATCTGAAAAACCTTTTCCTGATTGGCATTGTTGCAAACTACCGACTTAGAAATAGATTAATACACTATTCAATTACTTTCAAATGGTTTTACTTTTTTTGTATGAAATGGTTTTTAATAAGATAACTCGATTTATGTAGCAAATAAATCTTTAACAAATTAAGGATTTCTTTAATAATTTTAAAAACAAGTCCTCTTCTAGTAGTGTAATTATTAATAGATTCCATTTTACATGTTTGAAATATTTATTTAACAACAAAAACAACAAAGGTATTCGTCTGTAGTCCACTGCAGGACAAAGGCCTCAGACATTTCTTTATTCATGTTTGCGGTCAAACCAGACTTCATGACCACGGCCTCAGTGGATTGGTGAAGGGAGATTTTCATCTGATCGCTCACAGCAAAACGATATTTATTCAGTTTAAGAAAAAGTCATTAAAACAAATCACCCTCCTTACTGTTTAGATCTAAAACGTAGATTTTACCTTAAAAGCAAGCTTATACAGTGGTATTCTCTTTAATAGTATCGAAATATTCCCAATGAAATACGCCATGTCAAACCGGTTACTAATTATGTGGTTTATTCCAAGAAAAATTGCTTCTCACGCTGTAAATGGTGTGAAAACTAATGAGAATTTCCAGCCAAATGTTGCCATTGGTGATTCTAATTGAACTTCAAAGATAAATGGAAAAATGTTGTTCTGACCATTTATTGCAATCTATCATAATTAGTCAAGTATGAAATATTAAATAAGAATTGTAAATGTAAACGAAAATATCATGAAATTTAAACTATTTGAAACTTCATTATCTTTGCTACTCTTTATTATTGCCCATAAAATTGGGCAAATAGATATTTACATTTCCAATTCGAGATAGATAAATAATTATTTTCCCTTCTGAATTTTTGTAATTGGAATCCATAGATGTTGGTGTAATCACGTATCAATGCATACCAAAAAGAGACTTTTATTAAGATATAAATATTGCTATTTGTAAGCCAGCAAAATTATCCAAACATTTATATCCTGTCAACGATATTGTACCAACCGTGTGTCAAACAATCGTACATAGCATCTTTGCTCTCCCTTCGCACTAAAAAGAACCTGGAATAACATGCATGATTTGCTCACCGTTAACTGTTAATTGATGCGTGCCGATTTGAACAGGAAATTTCCTATTGCAATGAGTTTTTGTATGTAAAGGAGAGTATTCTGTAATAAAGTTACTCAGTTGCTTTCATCCTTTCTTCGAGTCACAACCTTCTCTCAGCACGTCACATATGTGATACCAGAAGTCGACTCGCTCCTCCCGCCTTGCACACCCCCCCCCCCCTCGTTAGTACTATGGCGGACTCTAAGGAAGTTGGCGCTGCGGCTGCCCCATTGAAACTTTCATCATTCGCCAGCGGAGAGTTGTTTGCTTGGTTCAGCGCACAGAAGTCCAGTTTCGCATCAAGGGCATGACTCGCTCAACCACCAAAGCATATTATGCTCTTGCAGCGATACCCAGGGACACCTTTCCGGAAATATCCGACTGGCTTTGTGAACAAGGGGACAACCCAATAGCGTATGACGCCCTCAAAAGATACTTACTGCAGCAGTACTCGCTGTCGGCAGCCACCTGTATAGCAAAGCTTTTTAAGTTCTCTCGACAACTGTTGGGGACCAATACTTCCCCCTAGAAGACTTCAACTCCACCCTCCTCTGTGACGTCAGTACAGGTAGACCGCGACCTTGGATTCCTCCCATGCGGCGGCAGATGTTTGATTTCATTAATGGCATTTCACATCCCTCATGCCGTTCTACTGCACAGCTGCTGAAGACAAAGTTCATTTGGCATGGCATTTCTAAGGATGCTAAGGATGTTGTCTGCGCCTGTACTTCTTGCCAAACTTCCAAAGTACAACGACAAACGGATTCAGGAGTGGGCACCTTTCATCAACCTCAGCGTCGTTTTGCACACATTCACGTCAACGTTGTAGGCCCCCTACCCACATCACAAGGACATCGTTACCTGTTTACCGTCATCGACCGCTCCACTCGTTGGCCTAAAGCCATTCCCATGAAAACTACAACGTCCGCCTCATATACATCTGCCTTACTCTCAGGGTGGATTGCAAGATTTGGTATCCCTGAGCATATTACTTCTGACAGGGATACCACTTTCACCTCTCAATTGTGGTAATCATTAGCGAATCTTCTGGGCATCACCCTACATCAAACAACTGCCTACAACCCCGCTGCCAATAGAATGGTTGAACATTTTCATCGCACTCTCAAAGCAACTTTAATATTCCGCTGCAAGGATTCCAACTGATTTACTTAGCTTCCCTGGGTCCTCCTGGGACTAATGCCCACTCCCAAAAATGCTCCCGTTGTCTCGGCAGCTGAAATGGTGTATGGCGACCCGTTGGTCGACCCTGCCTAATTTTTTCCTTCTACA
>NC_090753.1:21101796-21114296 GCF_036898095.1 Palaemon carinicauda
GCTGTAACCAGAGAGAAGTATCTAATGTAGCACAGTGTGGCCAGTCAAAGGTCCCAATAACTCTCTAGTGGTAGTATCTCGACGGGTGGCTTGTATCCCCAGATTAAGAACAGAAGTAAGAGGGTGATTTAAGAATAGTTCCTGTTGAAAGTAAGGTAATCATCCAGTTTTGTTTTGAGTGTTAAACAGAGAGACTTTCAGATATTCAGTGTTCATATATATCATTCTCTACGAGTTTCGTATTATTCTCAGAGCTCGGAATATTTGTATTGTTTATCAAATTATGTAATATAAAGCAGGTGAGTTTGAGAGTTCAGGATTTCTCGTAATTCATTAGTAGAAACATTATATATTTTTTGGTGCCCAGACCTGGGGTCTAGCAAGTCTTTTTTAAATATTGGTGATAATAGGGTCATGGTTTCGATCAAAGATTTGATCAGTTTAGTGTTAATAGGAATCTGTGTATTCTAAGGATAAAATTTTGGAGAGGCATAATCTTGTAAAAAGTAAAAAAAAAACGGCATAATTAAATGTACAGGAGTTTTTGAGAAATCCAATTGATCAGTAATTGTTGGAAGCTAATGTAACTTGAGCTCAATGGCTTGCTATTTAAAAGGCATATAATGGCCCTTCAACTGGTGGAATGATTAAAGCCCAACTCATGTGCCTAGCCTTAGAAGCGTTGATAAATGCAGGAAAGCTGCCAGAACAAGACATTGCAGTAACTCGCGACCTTTTGGAGAAGGCTGAAGCCGAATTCGGAGAGAAGCAAGTATCAGATAACCCACAGACTGAAGGAAGGAAAGCAGAAATGAATGAAGAGGCTGAGATAAGACGAATTGCAGTGGAAGAGAGTTGATTAAGTTGAAGATGATGGCACAACGGGAGGTACGGGAAGAAAGAGAGACTGAAGAGGCAAAAGAAATTACCAGACAGAAAGATAGAGAGAGAGAGAAGAGGAGAAAAAGGAATATCAAGACTTGCAAGGAAAATGGAAGAAAGTGAGAGACAAGAAAGAAGACCATTTGCAAGATGGGAAGAAAGAGAGAAAGAAGAAGCAAGAGAAATTACAAGACATGCCAAGGAATTGGACCTGTTGAATGCTCGTGCAAAACTGTCGTCAACTCAGACAGGTGTGACCTCTGTTATCCACAATCCCATATATAATGTAACGAATGCACAGAGATTAACCCGGAATTTAACAGAGGTTCCCGACAAGTTCTTCGATCATTTTCAAATGATCGCCAGGACAATGGAATGGCCAGAGGATAAATGGTCTGTGTCATTCCAATGAGTCCTTATTGAAAAAGGATGCAGGGAATATCTTACCTTGTCTCAGGACACGAAGAAAGATCAGGAAGTTAAAAGGAGTGTGCTGCAAATATATCATATGATTCCTGAATACTACAATGAAAGACTTCGAAATTTGCGGAGAGATAAGAAAATTACTTTCTTGGATTACGCTTATAAGGTAAAACAATGTTTTAAGTGGACCATCTGCTATGGTGTTAGATATAACAACTTTAGAAAATCGAAAATCGTTTAATTGTTTCCATGTATGCAGAAACATATTGTACATGCTCTCAAAAAATTTCATCCAATTATTTTTATAAATAATAAAGATAGAGGGTCTTTTAAATGATGACGTCATTCTTACAGCGTCGTGTGCAGGACTGAGTTTACTGTATCCTCTTTGCGTGTTTACTTTTGCATATATATATAGCAATTTTTCCACTTATATTTGGAAATCTCGTAGGTCTGGTAGAGATGAAAGGCACTGATAGAGGGTAGGCAAACATAAACTGCGATTTACAAGTAGAACAGCCACAGTTTCCAAGGACTTTGTGACGGTGCCGAGAGAGGGTTGTGAACTCAAAGGCAGGATGCAATCAACTCAGTTGTTTATTAAGGAACACTCTCCTTTATATACAAAACCTCAAGGCAACAGGAAATAACCTGTTCGAGAGACAGACAATGTTACAGGAGAGGGGCGTGTGGGTTAGGAAAAGTGAGAGCCGCAGCAGTTGATAGGGCCTTCCTTGCATTGCAGAAGGCTGCTTCTTGAAGGGGACCCCACTTCAGGTCCTTCGGCTTGCCCTTGAGGGAGGCGTAGAGGGGAGCAAGAATGGCGGCAATGGCTGGCAGAAAACGGTGATAATAGTTGATCATACCCAAGAATTCCTGCAGAGCTTTCACGGTCGAGGGCACGGGGAAGTTCTGAATGGCTGCTACCTTCTCAGGGAGGGGGTGGACACTTTCAGGAGTGATGCGGTGCCCTAAGAACGACACTTCGTTGGCGCCAAAGGTACATTTGTCGTACCGGACTACAAGGCCGTTTTGTTGCAGGTGGTCGAGCAGGATGCGGAGGTGATGGAGGTGTTCCTCTTTTGAGGAGGAGAACACAAGTATGTCGTCCACATAACATACACAGAAAGGGAGGTCCCCTAAGATGCCATCCATGAGACGTTGAAACGTGGCCCCAGCATTACGAAGGCCAAAACAGGAGTAATTGAAGGTGTATGTACCAAACGGAGTGATGAAGGCAGTCTTGGGTATGTCTTCTGGGTTCATAGGCACCTGCTAATACCCCTTCAGGAGATCGAGCGTCGAGAAAACCTCTGCTTTGTGCAGGTAGGAGGTCACGTCGGCAATGTTTGGGAGGGGGTAGTGATCCGGTTCTGTTTGCATGTTCAGGCGCCTGTAATCCCCGTATGGACGGAGGGAGCTGTCTTTCTTCAGAACGATGTGTAAGGGTGACGACCATGGGCTGGAGGCCTTTTGGCAAAGGCCCATTTCCTCCATTTCGGCGAACGTCTGTTTGGCGGCTGCCAATCGTTCCGGTGCCAGACGTCTGAATTTTGCGAAGACTGGGGGTCCCGTCGTTTTGATATGGTGATAAATAACGTGCTTGGCAGGAACCGTGGGCGTTTGGCGAAGTTCTGGACGGGAAACTTCCGGGTACGACGTGAGGATGTGGGCATAGGCGTCCATGGGTGCGCTAATTTGGAGAGCGAGGATAGAGGGGGCGGGTTGAAGAGGTGTCGACAAGTACGAGTCTGTGTTGACCAATCGTCGGGGGGCTACATCAACCAGAAGGTGGAAATGAGAGAGGAAATCTGCAACGAGGATTGGCATGGTGACGTCAGCAACGAGAAACTTCCAATTGAATTTACCGTTTCTGAACGATAATGTGAGGTTCTCGTAACCGTAGATGGGTATCACAGATCCGTTGGCAGCTAGCAAGCGGACGTCGGCAGATGTAAACAGACTACGTCGTGTCTTGAAGCGTTTCCTTGGCAAAAGAGAACGACAAGCACCCGTGTCTACCAAAAATCGCACGCCCGTTCCTGCATCCTGTAAAAAGAAAAGATTAAAAACACGGGAGGCAACCGTTACGAGCGATGGCCTACTTTACTCGTTTTTTGACCACTGACAATCCTCGGCACATTTCTTCACAGTTGCCCCGAATCTGAAGTGGTAGTAGCAAAACTGCGGCGGATGGGAGGTAGTAAGGCGCTGTAGAAGTCGATTGTTAGGGCGCGAGCGATTGGTGGGCGGCTTTGTCTCGGCTTCGGCACGTCACGGTGTGGGCGTGTATGTCCTACGGCATTCATGTCAGCTTCAGTTGATGTTTAATAGGCATCCTCTTCGTAAGGGGTGGAGGCGTTGATGGAGGTCTTGAAGTGGCTGTCCATAAGGGCGTCGGCTTTGGTCATCAAGTCCTTTATGGGTAAACTATCGAATCGGGTATGGCAGCGCGTATAGGTCCGGGTAAACGGCGTATCCAAAGGGCACAAAGTAGGTTCACCTCACAAGGAGAGCCGTCTGCGGCAGGTTGAAGGTGAGCGATACTGGTCATTTTCCTGAGGGCAAGCGAAGCCCTTTGGTCCCCCAACGTTTGTTGCAAGAGCTGAAAAAGCTTCGCTACACGGGCTGCTGGCGACGGCAAGTACTGCTGCAGAAGGTATGTTTTGAGGGCGTCATACGCTATTGGCGTGTCTCCCTGTTCACAAAGCCAGTCGGATATTTCCGGGAAGGTGTCCTTGGGTATCGCAGCGAGAACATAATCTGCTTTGGTGGTTGAGCGAGTCACTCCGTTGATGCGAAACTAGACATCTGCGCGCTGAAACCAAGCGAATGCCTCTCCGCTGGTGAACGGTGAAAGTTTCAATGGGGCGGCCGCAGCTCCAACTGCTCTAGTAGAGTCCGTCATAGTACCAACGATGGAGGGGCGAGGGAGGTGGGGATGGAAGGCAGTGGGAGCGAGTCGACTTCCGAGGTCACCAATGTGACGGTGCCAAGAGAGGGTTGTGAACTCAAAGGCAGGAAGCAATCAACTGAGTTGTTTATTAAGGAACACTCTCCTTTATATACAAAACCTCAAGGCAACAGGACATAACCTGTTCGAGAGACAGACAATGTTACAGAGCAAAATAGAGACATGATCATTCAGGTTCCTTTTAGTGCGAGGGAAGAGCGCAGATACAAGCATAATATATACAAAATAATTATGTACAATTGTGTGACACACGGTTGGTACAACTTATAGAAGTTATCATGCATGTGTTTGTTTGATTACAGTTTGTATGTATATTGTGTTTTCACAACGTCCTCGTGAACTTTATAGCAAGGCTAATGCTACCTAATGTCAAAGAATGGAAAATAAATAAGCAGAGATCAACAAAAAAGAACCAAGAAGAGAGGGAAACATGAAAAGGAGTACAAAGCTAGAACATTCTAACTGTAACTCTGGCAACAATGAGAGGCCACTGGCAACACTTCCTACCCTAACGATAAATGTAGTACTAAAATTAGGGTTTAAATACCTTGTTTAGGGACGAGTTTAAGTACGAATAAAAAATAAAAGTAGAAATGAAAGTTATAATAGTAATATTATCTTGATTTTTTAAGCACTGAAGAGAAAATTCATAGCGAATCTTCGGGAGATTAAAAACTAAAAAACATACTTTTTCACACTTAGGTACATTTTTCTAACTTATTTATTGCTTGATTTTGAGAAAAAATATATCATTGACAAAAAGAATAAGCATCTCACAACTCCGTATACAAGAATCTAGCTTTTTCTCATGATTATTATACGTATAGACGAAGAAAATTAAGAACAAAATTATTAAAAAAATTGAAATCGGAAATCTGTTGCACAAAATTATTCTACTTATCAAGAAGTTTTGATGGTGTGATTTTCAGTACAATAAGTGTCCTATTAGTGGAGAAAAATTTACCTTTTTTTTCCTAATCATAATTTCCGCTAATAAATCAAAATATTTCTGATCAATTGACTAGAAATTTTCATTTTATGAAGGTATTATAAATGTCTAAAACATATATAGGAATTGTGTATTTTGAATCATTAGAAGGAAAAAAAATGCAAGACATAGCCTGAGGGTCCCCTTGAGAGATGGTTAGAGATTGCCAAAGCGATAGAAATGACATATCAAGAAGAACTGTTAGTTCTTGAACAATGTTTTCGAGGAATTCGAACGTACTTGAGAGAGAGAGAGAGAGAGAGAGAGAGAGAGAGAGAGAGAGAGAGAGAGAGAGAGAGAGAGAGAGAGACAGAGAGGGGTGAAGAGACCTGATAGAGCCGCTTCAGTGTGTGAAGATTATAATATTGTCAGTCGTAAACCCTCTTTGGGTGTGATGTTTCAACCGACGTTCCAACCAAGTGTCAAGTATTCGGCGAACCATGGCTACTAGTTCAGTAATAACTATGGGAGCAGGTTAGTATTTACAGTGAAAGTACCACAAGTACTGTTCCAAAGAAGAATGCGATACTACCACAGCAAAAATTGTAGAATCGTCCTCCTTCAGTTGTTTTGAAAGACATACAGAATATTAGTATTTCCTGTTATAAGTGTGGCAAATAAGACCATATCAGTGAGGAATGTTGGTTGAACCAACCGAAACCAGTAGCCCAAGTGAAGAAGTGAAGAATCGGACTGGGAAGGTCAATAAGGAAAATAAACCAGCTAACTTTTATGCAACAAACAGGACTACCCCAAACAGCGTGGAAGCCTTTAAACTGAATATTTATGAAGGTATATTAGCCGCTCTGGATGGGGACGAGCAGATCTCAGTCAAGATACTGTTCGACACGAATCTAATCATAGCGTGGTGACGCGAGGTGTACACACATTGGTGGAACAGTCTCTCAAAGGAGACTCGGGGATTTTGAAATGAATATGAGGTGAAGAAGTTACTTCTATTTGCTGTTTGAAACTGTCATGCAAGTTGGTGACAGGTCAATTTTATTTTGCGGTAAAGGATTCTTTAGCCATTTAAGGAGTTGAAATCCTACTTGGAAATAAGGTTGGTGCAGCACCGTTTGTGCTTTATCCCATTGTAACGGAGAAACCACTGAAGTAGTCCTTCGACTGAACTCGAGAATGACTACCATTATCTGTTTCCTTGTTTGGGGACGACTAGGAGTATGACAAAAAAATTGGCGGCAGAAAAAAAGAGAAACCAAAGGAACAAGGAACTTTGAGGACTTATTTATGGAAGTGTGGTTTCCCTTGATAGTACCTAAGAGGAGAGCTCCCTAGAGAGCCGGAAAGAAGAGGAACGACAGATGAATGAGCAGGAAGACAGGAAAGTAATGGGTGTGGAAGAGATAGAAAACTCAGCATTAAAAGTAGAACTAATGAGTCGGAAAAGGCTGATAGGATTGCAATGGAAAGATACGATGTTAACAGAATTAATGTACCGTGTGGAGGACGAGACGAAGGTGCAGCAGTCTCCCACTTGTTAACACCTCAAGGACAGTTTCTTATGAGGAAGCATAGACCCGCTGATATCCCGGGGAATGCCAAATATGCATATGCCTAACATATCGATTCCAGGTGAGAAGATATGGGATTGCCATAGTATGAGATGGGACACATTGGAATAAAAAAGGTGACAGTGAAGATTAGGAAACATTTTTTCTCGCCTGGCATGCATAAGGATGTTAGACAGTTTAGCCGTGCATGTCGCTTTCGTCAGATGGCGGAAAAGCCTAACGAGTACACCAAAAAAGCTCCCTTACACCTGATTGAAGTACGAGTAGAACCCTTCAGCAAGGTAATGATCAACATTATGTGACTGTTACCGAGTATTAGGTTAACGTAAAACTACTATTATTTCTTTTGTTGATTTAAATCAGCCTTGTTTTCTTTTAAGTTGAATTTTTGCTGAGTATATTTACTCTTGTATTACCGTGAGTTAAGTGGCTTTACGATTGTTTATCAGTGTTTTTGCGCCTCCTCCTCCTCCTTTGTATATTAGTGAACTATCGTTTTAACGATTGTTATTCTTTTGCTTTGAGTGTTTATAAACACTGGGAAGGTGATGAGTGGACATGGTCGACTGGTCAACAGGAGTTCGGGTCTTGACAAGCTCTCACTAGTACTGTTTTCTGTCACAGCATTTATTTTGATTTGGAGGACGACTTTGGATACTTACCTGTTAGACCACGCATATGGATATTTCCCTCATGGATTTTGGAAGACGCACATGTACGTCTGTTGTGTGTATGTTCCTGGATCACGGCTATTTCTCGTGTATATTAGTGAACTATCGTTTTAACGATTGTTATTCTTTTGCTTTGAGTGTTTATAAACACTGGGAAGGTGATGAGTGGACATGGTCGACTGGTCAACAGGAGTTCGGGTCTTGACAAGCTCTCATTAGTACTGTTTTCTGTCACAGCATTTATTTTGATTTGGAGGACGACTTTGGATACTTACCTGTTAGACCACGCATATGGATATTTCCCTCACGGATTTTGGAAGACGCACATGTACGTCTGTTGTGTGTATGTTCCTGGATCACGGCTATTTCTCGTGCAGGTGTTGTTGTCCCCTGTGACCTTCACACTACTGTTGAGGGTTTAGCAGACGCTCTGTCATCTGCGACCGCTGTTTGTGCCACTTGTTCCCGTCGGAGGAGTTTTACGGGACCTGTGTCGTCGCTGTATCCCCGCACTGGATTTTTGTATTTACTTGCCATGTCATCCTCGTCCAGCTGTTATATACGGGAGTGAGAGCAACTTGGCTCGTTAGGTGACAGGTAGGCAGGCTGCCGCCAAGTAAGACGTATTATCGTTCTTCTTGTATCGGGAAAAGTGTTGCCCTTCAGTACCTGATGTACAGTTTTTGCCTTTCCATTAGCAGCTTGATGGATTGATCCCGGCCCTCAATTCAACTCGTCTTCTTGTCATTCACTTGAGGTGAAATTGTTGATTTTTTGCCAATTTTGATTATTTATAAGTATATATATGTATAAGTTTACATGTATATGTTGTAATATTTGTTTTGGTGTTAGTATTTAGTGGACCGAGTTCCACATTGTTTAGCTTTTTATTGTGAGTAGGAATATTAAGGTTTTCCTGGTTATCATCTCTTACTTCCTTCTACCTTATTATTATTAGGTTACTGATTATTTTGGCTAGCCTTATTTGGATCCACCTTGTTATTATCAAGTGTTTTCTTCGTTGGAATTTTCTCATGTTTTGGGCTTAGTGTAGTAGCTTTAGGTTTTATTGTGAGTTCCCAAGAACTAGGTATTTGTTCTCTTGAATATTCTGTACAATTAAGTGTATTTAATCACGCAAGGTTGATTTAAGTCATTGTTCTAGTTTATAATAAATATTGTTAGGTTTTCTTGAGTTTCTGTTTCCGTCCTTCCTTGTCACTGATGTGCATGTACTGACTGCAATCCTTTAAAATATGAAGACCTTAAAAGAACCTGTACTGCAGCCTGGTAGGTTGTAACACCGAGAATGAAGGAAGACCATGAATATATGTTAACCTTAATGTGTCAAGTGACAAGATACTAAAAAGACATACTCATCAAAAAAGTTACCAGACTTTTTTACCAAGTTTGGTATTCCATAAATCATTCAGAGTGACCGAGGAAAAGTTTCTAGTTCAAAATTGTTTCAGGATGTGATGAAACTATTGCATGTGAAATAACAACTGTCAACTGTTTATCACCTGGTGACCCAAAGGTGAATTAGAGAGATTTAATCAAATCATGAAGAGTAGGTTAACCAAGTAGTGCAAAGAAACAGGAAATGGATGGGATTTCGAACTACCTTTAATGTTATTTGAGGTATGCAATGCTTATCAAGAAAGCATGGGATTTAGCCTGAATTAAATGTTGTTTGTACGAGAAGTAAGAGGACCGATTAAAATGTTGACAGAAAAATGGAAAGATCGATAGGTAATGGATGGAGAATATGTCAAGAATTTGAGAAAAGTGATCGAAAAATAAGGAAATTTTATTCCGAAAACCTGAAAATGAACCAAGGAAATATGAAGAAAATATTTGTTATGCAAAGTAAGGATAGTCAGTATGAAGGAGGAAAACAGGTGGTTTTCTTACCGATAAGGAGACATCCTCTCACCAACAAGATCCAACGACCTTTCCTGATTTTGGGGAAGATCAGTGACCCGACCTACTTTAATGAAACCACACAAAGAAGGAAAAGTCAATGGAAGGTACATATTAACCTAGTGGAACCATACTTAAACAAAAATGAGACCGAAGCTTCCCAGGTGTGTATGACGCAAACCATTCTATTCACGGAAGACGAATATGGATATAAAGTAGAGTCTATAAGGAACGTGAATAATTTGTCCATCATCGGGAACTTAGAAGAAAGGTTAACTCCTTTGAACCAGGAGTAACAAATGAAATTAAGCCGATTGATTAAAAGTTTCCCAGAAATAGCCGCAGACATCCCAAAATGAACCAACTTCATAAGGCATGAGATAAACTTCCAGACCACGGAAAGACCGTTCAAACAACGCGCTTTTTGACTGTCATCATATCACTGAGAAATTGTGAGAAAAAATTTGACTTTTTGTTACAAAATGGATTAGCCAAAGACAACTCTAGCCTTTACAGTTCTCTGTGCTTGCCTGTGGTAAAAACCTAACAGATCTTTCAATTAGTGTGTCTGATAATTATCCATTGCCCCTCATAGACCAAATTCCCGACAACATTGGACAAGCGAGGTTTGTCTCTATATCTGATTTGTCAAAAGGCTATTGTCAAATTTCTTTGGACGAAAACGCAAAATTATTATAAGCCTTTTTAACCCCGTTTGAGTTGTATCAATACACAGTCATGCAATTTGGTCTAATGAACGCACCCGCTACCTTTCAACAAGTGAGGGATAACCTTTTAAGATCTCGGAAGAACATCTCTGAATCCTGGAGGTGTTTCAAAAGCTACCAAGAGCACATCTGACGAATAAAGTGGAGAACAGAGAATTTGGAAAGGCAACAGTTCGGTATTGAGGATTTACAATCTGAAGAATACAAATTGCCCGGGTAGCGGCTAACGGCAAAAGAATAAGGAAAACTTCACCCCCAACAGCTAGGAAGAAATTACGATTTTTAGGGATGGCAGGATTCTACAGACAGTTTAGCCCAAATTTTTTATCCTTAGTCGCTCACTTGAACGATTTGACTAGCCCAAAGAAAAAGTTAATTTGGACCAGCGACTGGCATGAATCCTTTGACAAGTTAAAGAAAATATCAAATTTGAAAGCGATAGTGCAACCACTGGATTTACAACAATATATTCACTATCCAAGTGGATGCGTCAGATAATGGAATTAGATCTGTCCTATTGTAAGAAGGTAAGGAAGGAATTTTTCACCCTGTCTGTTTTATGTCGTCGAAGCTGAAGAAGCATCAACAATCCGACATAACATTGGAAAAGGAACTGATAGCACTAATCACAGTAATAATGAAGTTTGAAGTTTATGTAAATATACAGCAGAATGAAGAAATTATGGTTTATTCAGATCAAAATCTTTTAACTTTTATTAATAAAACAAAGAATAATTATCAAAGGTTAACTAGGGTCATTGTTTACAACCATATTGAAATAATGTAAAGCAAATATCAGGTAAAGTGAACGTGGTTGCAAAACATTCATCTCGGGCTGAATTCGTGGATTCAAGCCAAGAATAAATAAACTTTTGGGGGGAAGCTATCTTACGAAGCTGGTCTTCATGAAAGTAGAATATTTTATTCACATATTTTAGTTGTGTATTTAAGAGATGCATACCAGGTTCATATGGTAAGTTCTTCTTACGTAGGATTAAGTACTGTATGAAAATTATATAAGATTATTATCATTCCTTTAATTGTATTTTTATTCAGTTCCGTAAATGTAAATTTATGTTATTTTGATAGATTAAATTTTCATTTCACGTAGTTTTCTTACGAAGTTTCATGTAAACTTGTTAAAAGGTATGCTGTGTAAAACACACAAACGCTAGGTATTGTATCATGTTTCAACGTGGTTGGGAGAGGCATGAAGGTTCTGATCTATTTTTCAATGTTACGAGAGGAGGTGGGTGAAGTTATTTGAGTGTTCCTCGCCAAACAATGATAGTACCCCTTCTTCAAATTGCTAAGTTGCCAACATTACGCCACTTAGAAGTTCCTAGAGTGAATTAAGTTAATATATAAGGGCCTAACAATGCATAGGAGGCAGAAAAATCCTGCCTAACTCTCAAAAGAACCATCGTCCAACTGTCCTCTCCAGCATCTATTCAGCTACTTCATATCTCCTCTCCAAATAAAATTGAAAACATAAAATGACTAACACCGAAAACTCAGAAAAGTATAATATATCAGATATACAATTACAAAAGAAATAGATTTCTCATAAAAAACATATTGCATTCGAAAAAGAAAGAATTTTTTGAAGGAAATAAACGTCCATTTTCTTTTGGAACCGGAATATTTATTGGAAACCATACTTACATATTCATGTTTGGTGAATGCGAGGATATGGGCCGGTTATGAGTTAAGAGCTGGAATCCAATAAGGTGAGGTAGCTTTATTGTGAGGGGTTTCGGAGGGGCAGGGGCCGTTAATGGAGGGAAGGAGTTATTTGATTGGGAAAGACTGAAAAGAAGAGGAAGAGAAACAAGACTTAATTTTTGATGAAATTTTTTGTGATCGTCCACTGTTTATCTATCTATCTATCTGTCGGTATATGTATATATATATATATATATATATATATATATATATATATATATATATATATATATATATATATATATATATATATATATATATATACAAACACAAACATATATATATATATATATATATATATATATATATATATATATATATATATATACATGTATATATATATATATATATATATATATATATATATATATATATATATATATATATATATATATATATGTATATATATGTATATATATAAATATATAAAACATATATACATACATACATATATATATATATATATATATATATATATATATATATATATATATATATATATATATATATATATATATATATAGAAATACAGTATATGTATAAATATATATATATATATATATATATATATATATATATATATATATATATATATATATATATATATATACATATAAATACAGTATATATATATATATATATATATATATA
>NC_090753.1:21119296-21121796 GCF_036898095.1 Palaemon carinicauda
CTCTATTATCGACCTCAGAATCAGAGTCCAAAGGCGGAACCACTCAAAGACAATAGCATATGGTCGGCCAGGTAATCGAACACTAGTTCCTCATTGGGACTCAATAAGAGAATTCGGAAATTAAGATTTTAAAATACATGCATTATTTGATTAGGAAAAACACGTCTATTGTGCGAAATTTATCATTAATCGAATGTCAGGTACAAACCTACTAATTAGCTACGATGGTGAATATATGTTGATCTTAATTCTAAGTACGAAAAACCTCAATTCGACAGATATATTTACAGAAGATTTGTCACTGACATTTATCTTTCTTCGTGGCTAAATGGTATCTTCACTGTTATCCTATTTTCCTGGACCACGGTTTGATTCCTTGCCGGACCAGAAGCTATTTTCTTTAAGTGGTTCCTCCTTGGAACTCTAATCCTGAGGTCGATAAGAAATCCACACTATATGGTATTGAAATATATAGCTTATTTGAATTTGAAAAACACATCGAAATGTGGAAACTTTATCATTAATTGAATGCTAATTAGGTACGATGGTGAACATGGGTTGATTTAAACTCTCTTCACACACACACACACACACACACACACACACACACACACACTCACACACACACACACACACATATAAAGAATAAAGAGTAACTTTCATAAACCAGTGAATAAATTTTGTGTGGGTATATATATATATATATATATATATATATATATATATATATATATATATATATATATATATATATATATATATATACACAAATGTATACATATATATATATATATATATATATATATATATATATATATATATATATATATATATATATATATATATATATATACATATACCCACACAAAATTTATTCACTGGTTTATGAAAGTTACTCTTTATTCTTTATATAAAACAGTGGATATCTGCACGGCTAAATCTAAAGCCGAAAAATAAATACCTCATGCGAGTTGATGGATATAAATGAGACATATATGCAAATGGATATGCCGGGACTCACATTAATCTCAATAATGCAGTGAGGAGAAGAGAGCCAAATAAACATTAATATGAAGGAAGATCTAATAGCGGAAATGATTAGTGTCTCGTAGTAAACGCACAACAGGTTTTTGTTGATGTAATTGTGTACTATATAAAAGTAAAACCCTTATTTGAAAATAAAATTAATTTTTTTTTTATTTAGGATTGACTTAGTATGGTGAAAAATAAAATAAAAATTTACAACTTTTTATTCTTAGATAGTATTTTCGTATCATTTACACTCCCTGCATACAAAATTATTCTGATAACTTTTTTGTTTAATGTTAATTATTCAATTAGTTTATATTCTTAAGGGATATCAAGTTGTTCGTAATATTCAGCCTAAAAACAACTTATAAAAAAATATATATATACATTTTATGATATCTACAATACCCAATTAGAGAGTGTTGCTGTAAAACATTTAGAGATAAAACCAATTCATAAATTTCACTATACATTGCACTTAGCACATGAATACATAATGCGGGTTACCAAATATATTCATATACCTCTACTTTTAATTCTTGATATTAGTTTTGTATTTGAATGTGCGCTAAGCACATGTATGCATAATGCATGATACAAAACACTCACCTATACCTCTACTTTTAATTCTTATTTATGGTTTTGGAATTTAATGCACACTTAGCACACGTATACACAATGGCTGTTACCAAATATACACATATGCCTCTACTTTTAATTCCTAAAGGTGATTTTTATATTAATGTAAACTTCCAAATATATATACCTATACTTCTAATTTTAATTCTTAATGCTTGTTTTGGATTTTAATGTACAATCAGCACATGTATACATAATGCCTGTTACCATATATACACCTATACCTTTACTTTTGATTCTTAATATTGGTTTTTGGATTTTAATGCGCACTTAGCCCACGTATATATAATGCATGTTACCAAATATATACATATACCTCTACCTTTTTTTTCTTAATGGTGGTTTTGGATTTTAATGTGCATTTAGCACATGTATACATAATACATGTTACCAAATATATACATATAACTCTACACTTAATTCTAAATCTTGGTTTTGAATTTTAATGTACACTTGGCACGCGTATACATAATGCATGTTACTAAATATATACCTATAACTCTACGTTTAACTCTTAATATTGGTTTTGGATTTTAACGTACACTTAATCCACGTTTACATAATGCATGTTACCAAAAATATATATTTGTCACTTCTTTTAACTCTTAATGTTGGTTTTGGAATTTAATGTACACTTAGCACAAATATGCATAACACATGTTACTAAATATATAACTATAAATCTACCTTTAATTTCTAATCTTGATTTTGGATTTTAATGTACATTTAGCGCACATAAACATAATGCATGTTACTGTACATGGCTGTACATTTAATTCCCAAACTTAATGTTGCGTTTGGATCTTAATATACACTTACCACGCGTATATAT
>NC_090753.1:21124296-21136796 GCF_036898095.1 Palaemon carinicauda
ATAACAAGGAAAGGGAGGTCCCCTAAGATGCCATCCATGAGACGTTGAAATGTTGCCTCAGCATTACGAAGGCCAAAACAGGAGTAATTGAAGGTGTATGTGCCAAACGGAGTGGTGATGGCGGTCTTGGGGATGTCTTCTGGGTTCATAGGCACCTGATAATACCCCTTCAGGAGGTCGAGCGTAGAGAAAACCTTCACTTACTTCAGGTAGGAGGTTACATCAGCACTGTTTGGGAGGGGGTAGTGATCCGGTTCTGTTTGCATGTTCAGGCGCCTGTAATCCCCTCACGGACGGAGGGAGCCGTCTTTCTTCAGAACGATGTGTAAGGGTGATGACCATGGGCTAGAGGCCTTTTGGCAAAGGCCGATTTTCTCCATTTCGGCGAACGTCTGTTTGGCGGCTGCCAATCGTTCCGATGTCAGACTTCTGAATTTTGCGAAGACTGGTGGTCCCGTCGTCTTGATATGGTGATAAATACAGTGCCTGGCAGGAACCGTGGGCGTTTGGCGAAGTTCTGGACGGAAAACTTCCGAGTACGACGTGAGGAGGTGGGCGTAGGCATCCGTGGGTGCGCTGATGTGGAGAGCGAGATTAGAGGGGGCGGGTTGAAGAGGTGTCGACAAGTACGAGTCTGCGTTAACTAATCGTCGGTGGGCGACATCGACCAGAAGGTGGAAATGAGAGAGGAAATCCGCACCGAGGATTGGCATTGTGACGTCAGCAACGAGGAACTTTCAATTGAACATACCGTTTCCGAATGATAATGTGAGGTTCTCGTAACCGTAGGTGGGTATCGCAGATCAGTTGGCAGCTATCAAGCGGACGTCGGCAGATGTAGACAGACTACGTTGTGCCTTGAAGAGTTTCCTTGGCAAAAGAGAACGACAAGCACCCGTGTCTACCAAAAATCGCACGCCCGTTCCTGCATCCTGTAAAAAGAAAAGATTAGAAAAATGGGAGGCCACCGCCTCAAGCGATGGCCTACTTACACGTTTTTTGGCCACTTACAATCTTTGGCACATTTCTTCGCGGTTCCCCCAAATCTGAAGTGGTAGTAGCAAAACTGCGGCGGATGGGAGGTAGTAAGTGGCTGTAGAAGTCGTTCCTTGGGGCGCGAGATATTGGTGGGTGGTAGGCGGCTTTGTTGCCTATCGGCACGTCACGGGGTAGGCGGGTATGTCCTACGGCATTCATGTCAGCTTCGGTTGACGTTGAATAGGCATCCTCGTCGTCAGGGGTGGAGGCGTTGATGAAGGTCTTGAAGTGGCTGTCCATATGGGCGTCGGCTTTTGTCATCAAGTCCTTTATGGGTAAACTATCGACATCGGGTATGACAGCGCGTACAGGATCAGGTAAACGGCGTATCCAAAGGGCATGTAGTAGGTTCAGCTCACGAGGAGAGCCGTCTGCGGCAGGTTGAAGGCAAGCAATACTGGTCATTTCCTTGAGGGCAAGTGAAGCCCTTTGGTCCCCCAACGGTTGTTGCGAGAGCTGAAAAAGCTTTGCTATACGGGCGGCTGGCGACGGCGAGTACTGCTGCAGAAGGTATGATTTGAGGGTGTCATACGCTATTGGGGTGTCTCCTTGTTCACAAAGCCAGTCGGATATTTCTGGGGGGGGGTGTCCTTGGGTATCGCCACGAGAACATAATCCGCTTTGGTGGTTGTGCGAGTCACGCCCCTGATACAAAACCAAGCGAATGCTTCTCTGCTGGCGAACGGTGAAAGTTTCAATGGGGCGGCCACGGCACCAACTTCAGTAGAGTCCGTCTCCGTCATAGTACCAACAATGGAGGGGCGAGGGAGGTGGGGGTGGAAGGCAGTGGGAGCGAGTCGACTTCCGGGGTCACCAATGTGACGGCGCCGAGTAAGGGTGTGAACTCAAAGGCAGATTGGAAACGACTGAGTTATATTATTGTAGAACACTCTCCTTATATACAAAATCTCAAGGCAACAGGACATAACAATTTCACAAGACAGACAGTATTACAGAGGAAGAACCAGACAGGAATTTTCATGTTTGTTTTAGTGCGAGGGAAGAGCGAGGATATAAGCATAATATATACAAAAGGAATTATGTACAATTGTGTGAAACACGGTTGGTACAAACTCTTCTTACTGCTTGTGGAGCCCATTGAAACGTTTGCTGGACTAATCTCTCCTTGACTGTGCAAAGAGCATACACAAATTATTTGCCATTTAACTCTCAGTGTTCTTCTCAGGGCTTTGTTCTCAAATCTACTAAATCCGTTGGAGATTGTTTCTTTTTCATACTATAACTCAACCCCATATAGTCACAAAAATCATACTTAAGTGACATATTACCTAAATTTTATATGCAATTTCATACATTTCCAGCCCTTTGTCTGATGTATTTTTTTTTTCAATCTTCCTTTAAACTTTATATCTAAAAACTCTGTATTAGAGATCATAGCTCCTAAATATTTAAATGATTCCATATTATTAATCCTTTCTCCTTCCTATGATATTCCATCATCCATAGCAAATTCCGTTCTCATTATCCGTCTTTCTTCTATTTATCTTGAGCACAGCTTCCAGTGAATTATCAAGAATGTCGGTAAGGAATCATTGCAAATCCTGTGGTGTTTTGTTAATAATTAGAGCGTCATCAGCCTGCCTTAGGTGAGCTAATTTCCTATTACCTCTCCAGTCCAATCGTTCTCTACCATCTTCAACTGTTCTATACATTAAAAAACCAATGAGGAGGATAAAAAATGTAGGTGATAACACATTCCCTTGGAATACTCTGCTGTTCACTGGAAATCCCTTTGATAGGACTCTGCTGACATTAACTTTGCACTTGCTAATCTCATGAACAGATTTATCAATATTTACATATTCAAGAGGAATTACAAAACAACGCAGAACTCACCATATAATTAGCCAGTGTACAATATCAAAAGCTTTTTCATAGTCAACAAATGCCATCAAAATTTTATTACTATATTAGACGCATTTTTTTATACGTCTCCTAATGAAAACTTGGTCAACGCAAGTACCTTTTCGAGATCCTGCTTGTTCATCTCTCAGCTTTTTATCAGTTTTTCTCTCTCATCTTTTATTTTAATAAACATGCTATACATTTTAATGACAACTGGTGTAAGTATGATGCCTCTGTAATTATTGCAATCAGTCAGGTCTCTCGTTTTAGCAATATTCACTAGCATCCCTAATTCCCATTAATCAGGTTTTGCCAAATTCTACAAAATAATCTCTTAAGTATTCTGGGGGTCACTCAATTTCAAGCCAGTGTCATCTCAGCAGTTATTTTATTGTAGTCAGGGGCTTTCCATCTCCTGAGTTTTACAATGATAGCTTTGACTTGAAGCACATCAAATTCATTCATACTTACACCAAGGTCTTCGACAGATTCAGGAACATTATTATTATTATTATTATTATTATTATTATTATTATTATTATTATTTTTATTTTGACTATTATTATTATTACTAGCCAAACTACAACCCTAGTTGGAAAAGCAAGGTGCTATAATAAGTCAAAGGGCTCCAATAGGGAAAAATATCCCAGTGAGGAAAGGAAATAAGGAAATAGATAAATGATGGGAACAAACTAACAATAAATAATTCTAAAAACAGAAACAACGTCAAAATATATATGTCATATATAAACTATTAATAACGTCAAAAACAGATATGTCATATATAAACTATAAAAAGACTCCTGTCAGCCTGGTCAACATGAAAACATTTGCTCCAACTTTGAACTTCTGAAGTTCTACTGATTCAACTACCCGATTAAGATGATCATTCCACAACATGGTCACAGATGGCATCAAACTTCAAGAATACTGTGTAGTATTGAGCCTCATGATGGAGAAGGCCTGGCTAGTATTACGAACAGGATAGTATTGTCCAGGGAGATCTGAATGTAAAGGATGGTCAGAGTTATGAGAAATCTTATGCAACAGATTGTTATTTTGATATCTCCTATTCATGATCTTACTAAAGTATCTACTCCAACATTACTTTTTTTTCATCTTCTGTTCTTATAACAGATCCATCCGTCTTTTTGATGGGTATTTGCTTCATATTGTTTACCGCATGTGTGTCATACACGACCATACACTATAATGGTTTCGATTGTCATATTATCACTCACTCCTCCCTGCACCGTTATTAAACTAGCCTGTATAAAATTGATAATTCAGGTCCTGATCTTTTTTTTTTATTATTTATAACGTTTCTGCTCGGGAGTCGTAGTATTTAACCTTGATATCCGATGAATAAAGTTTAGTTGCATTCACCTCTCCTCTCAAGTATCACCAAACTGGTGGATCTCACATTAGTGACCACAGGAGTGTCAAGCTTCATCCTATATTTCCCTTCACTGATGTCTCTTACTGTTTGATGATGCAACCTTCTCACACTTACTTTATTATCAAGGCCACACTTCTAAAATTACCATTCTCATTATCGGACTTGTAAAATAAAGTTCCTTCATCCGGAAAATGTTGTGTATCTTGGTCTGAAATAGGATTTACGGAAATATTATGAATTAGCCCTACCTTGCAAAGAGTAAGTCTTAGGTTAAGATATGGATACGGGACTTTTATTGCAGCGGTAGGTTGGCGTTGCCCCCAATAGGGAAGTAGGTAAGGATACGGCTCCTAGGTAAGGTTACGTGATGTTATTGTATATGTTTCCCTATCAGAATATGGTTTGTCAGACATATTTTTTTTTAAGATTTTACGCATAGTGTGTTCTGAAAACATAAAAAAATCCCCTCACTGTTTTGTATTGGTGAAAAAAGGATGTAATTGAAGATATTATCACTGTGGTTTTAATGTTATTTTGGTGTTGGGCTGCTTGCCTTACGCCAACTGTTATAAGAGAAGAGTAGTAGTCACAGTAAAAGCGAAGTGGGAATCTTAGCCTTCCTCCGAGAACAACGGATAATTGTTAACTTTTGAGAGAGAGAGAGAGAGAGAGAGAGAGAGAGAGAGAGAGAGAGAGAGAGAGAGAGAGAGAGAGAGACAGAGACAGAGACAGAGACAGAGACAGAGAGAATTTCTTCAATTGAGATATTCGCTTTTATCGTTTTACCATGTTGATGGAATGAAAAGAAAATTTTAAACAAATCAAAAACTGACAGACTATAATTGACTTCGGAAGAGAGAGAGAGAGAGAGAGAGAGAGAGAGAGAGAGAGAGAGAGAGAATTTTTACACTCTCGTTCATCTATCCTAATAATCACTATCAGGAAAACTTTCCCATAAAGGAACTACGAATACATTCGTGTCCAATTGCTCCTCCATGATGGCGCATCACGCCCAGCTTGCATTTAGCTGCTGTATCTCACTCGAGTTCTCGGGGATTATCTAAGCCATAGTAGAATTTGCGTTTCAGAGTTACATAATAGCGGCTGCTTTTTGACCTTTGTAATTGACAGTTAGGGAAACATATGGAGCCCATATGAGGCGTATGTGCAGCCTAATATAACGGGGAATGCTGAGTATATGCCCTATTTCATGTCTGGGAAACGTTGTATAGAGAGTCTATAATTTATCCTAGAGGTAAGTATTCATGAACCTCATCATCAGGAATTTTAACAATTTAATATGATGGGACATAAGATAAAAATTAGCTTTTGTTAGAAATCATATTAAAATACAAACATTCTATCTATGCATATACATAATCAAACACGCACACGCACACGCACACGCACACGCACACACACACACATATATATATATATATATATACTATATATATATATATATATATATATACAAGAGTCACTAACCCAAAGGGGAAGCTCAGAGAGAATACTTCTAAATCTGTTCGTGAATCCCCTTGAAGTTCATCAGAGAACTTGCTCGTATCGCGAATAGTTTTGATTAGCATTTCAAGCAAGCTTAAGAACTTTGGGGTAGAAAAGCAGAATGTCTTTACACTTCCATCACTTATTTGCCTTTTATTATATTAGTTTGCTTGATAAAAACGAAAATATTTCGATATGATTTAAGTGTATGTATACATAAAATTATTGTTTAGAGAGAGAGAGAGAGAGAGAGAGAGAGGAGAGAGAGAGAGAGAGAGAGAGAATAGATGCAAATCCTGATCCCGTATTGTCTTGGTGAAATACTGATGAATCTTTTAGTACCGAAATTCTTGTCTCATGTTTTGCCGAAATCAAACGAAAGTGCAAATGAGGTTTTCTTCGTGGACATAAGACACTGTAATTTTCATACAAGCATTTCTCTCTCTCTCTCTCTCTCTCTCTCTCTCTCTCTCTCTCTCTCTCTCTCTCTTCTCTCTCTCTCTCTCTCTCTCTCTCTCTCTCTCTCTCTCTCTCTCTCATATAAAATCGTTTTATTTCATACTATTTAACCAGGTAACAAATGTTTTCAGTGTTAATGAAATCTCTGGAGTACCTGTACAGCTCTTTCTGATAATAAAAACATTTAACTAATTTCCCCTAAAAGTCATTACGGATAAGATATCACCGAATCGTCAAAGGTATCATTTGAAATAGTAAGGATAGTGCAGAGCCGTGAAGCTTTAATAAAAAAAACATATTCATTAAGGTTTTGCTGATGTTAAACCTCAATAACATTGAACCTAACAATATGGTTCATTGCTTGATGAAGATTATGACTAAAATTCAACAAAGGAAAGTAAATGCATTTATAACGTCAGTCTGTTTTTTTTTTTTTTCTTTAGTCAGAATTAAATTCATAAACAACTAAAACTCCATTAGGATTTGTAATCTTAGATTATTGGTCCATAAAGTATTGTAATATGGATCTTACTTCCAATTGGACTAAAAGGATCATAGACGATAAGAAAATGATTATACAAAATTATTTTTGGAGAAGTTTTTGAATAGATATTAGGTCTATGAAACATAACTTCTCAATTCATTGAACCCTGTATCTTTACTTTCATTGTTATCACCATTAATATGGCTATTTTTATTTTGATTTGTGTATATTATTATTATTATTATTATTATTATTATTATTATTATTATTATTATTATTATTATTATTATTATTATTATTATTATGTTAAGGAGGTTATGCGAGTGAGTCAGTTTATTTAATTTTTTGGCTGACTGTGTCTGTGGACAGGATCACCTCAAAGGTACTCGTCGAATTTTTACGAAATTTTCACCACAAAGAGATCTTAGTTCATCAACGACCCCATTAAATTTTTTAGATGATCCGGATCCAGATTCGAGATCCAGGTTTACATTATTCACCATTTTAAAAACAACGCCAAAACTACACGTCGGATTTTGACGAAATTTCCATCACACAGATTTTAGGCCATGGACGACCTTTTACGGTGGTCAGAAATCTTTGATTATTATTATTATTATTATTATTATTATTATTATTATTATTATTATTATTATTATTATCATTATTATTATTATTATTATTATTATTATTATTATTTTTGTTGTTGTTTTTATATTTTATTGTTTAAATTGTTTTATCATCATTATCATTTCCGGGTAATAGAAAACCAAGCAGGTCCTCGAAAGCTTTCTTTGTGTTTTAATTTTCAATTACATTTTAGAAAACATCATTGCGAGTTTTTTCTACTATGGTTAGACTCATACTAGTAAGTGTTATTTATAATAGCACTATTAATATAATTTTCATCGATATTTTGATTGTTGTAATTGTTGCGATTATAATTAACACTATATATTATAATGAAAGTTTGTTTGAAACGTCCCCGCCTGGCACTCTAATCTCGAGACCCTGAAAGCGAATTGAAAGAAGGTTGAAGTGGATGTAATACCTTCCTGTTGAGTCATCAGCAGTCATTGTCTGGCCCTCCCTAGTCCTATCTTGATAAAGAGGTTTAGTGTGCTGATCATAGGTATATGTAGACAATATCTACGACATTGTTTTGTCCCTTGCCTCTGCCATTCATGTGTGACCTTTAATTCACTTCACTACAGCTTCAAATTATCTACCTCACTATTATATACTTCACCTTAATACCTAAATTACATTTTACGGGAGTTCAGTTCCCCTCCACTCTTCAGTTTTATTTATTCAATTCACAATGATATCCACATGATTGCGCTTTCGTTCTCTTTATTCGACTTCCCTTTCAATATAAATCCATCGTTACTTTATTTTTATCATCCTTCGTTTCAATTCAATTGTTCTAACCGAATAATACCCTAGTCATTTACTCATCCGCCTTTTCAGGATATGTTCAGTTTTGATCAAATTGACTGTAACTAATTGAAAACAAGTCTCTCTCTCTCTCTCTCTCTCTCTCTCTCTCTCTCTCTCTCTCTTGTTCTGATTAGGTTGGTAAAAGCTTCTACTAAATAAATGATTAATTATATTTCTGATGATAAAACTTAATAATAAAACATTTGTTTTAGTTATTTCATTAATGTCTTGGGTTATTGATTTTGCCCTTCGAATCAATATGAATTACACAAAGATAAGTAATATCTAATTGGAATATGAAAAACACTTTACCAGAACCCTAATATTCTTGCAATTTACAAGTTTCAAATATACATTATCAAATATACTTTTAAATTGAATTTATTTCAGATGCTTCGGTGAGACTGTAGATATAATATCAATAATGCTGGTGATGAAATTTGATGACAAAAGTAAGTGACGTAAGATACTATGGACTACGTAACAACAAACACATCCATTTTTTTAAGAAGGAAATATATTTAGCCACAAGTATAAATATCTGACTATCTTTACTCGATGGCAATAGTCCATTTTACACATTAAACTCTCTCTCTCTCTCTCTCTCTCTCTCTCTCTCTCTCTCTCTCTCTCTCTATCTTTGTTATTTAGATATAATCTTTACTATCCTGACTTCATCCTTCATTAACGTCAAGCACTCCGCACATCATTATGATGGACATTTTCTCCTTCACAGATAACAATTCCAGCCAAGAAACCAAGGGAAATTCCATAAGATCCAGGCGTAGCAAGTGTAGGCATTTCAGGTGCTTATCTCGAGAATGATTAATTTAGTGGTCGTCACATCTCCAATCAACAACGAAAAAGATGCCTTATACACTGGGAACCTTAATGACTATGACTGTTTAATTAAAACTAACCAAACTGAAGTCTCGCCTTGGCTCAGAGTAAGAGGATTACCTTGGAAGTGGTCTGAAGATGTAATCTTGCGTATCTTACCATTCAGAATATATTATTTTCCGATATTTTTGAAATTTTTTTTTTGTTTTTTTTAATCAATGTCACTACGACAGAAAACTTGGTAAAACGGATTTAGTATTCACTATATTCAGTATGTTATGAAATTTAATCCAGAATTTTAGGGAGTTATTTAGATTTTTTTTCCGGGATTTATATTGTGTATGGTTATTCATTTGGAATATTATATTGCTTATTTCTTATGTATTATGAAAGCGGTATTATTTTGATATGCCAACATACAAGGTCTATTTTCTGATCGTTGACAACTCCAACTCTTACTATCTCTTGCTTGGCCTTTCTATTTTTGTCATTATATGATCAATTTCTTTTACATCTCATGAATAAAACCAATAGGAAATATAATTTTATACATAACTTCTGAAGATTGGAAAAGTGATCAAATATTGATTAAAAATACAACCATACTTTGTTTCTAAAAATTTTTCCAACGACTATCGGATATCTGTTACGAAAATTGATCTATTTTGATAAAGAAACGCAATTTGATTTTATCCTCTATAATAGATATTGTCGTATGGTTTGACAACAGTCTTTTTATTATTTACCTTGATAACTACAGAATTGCCATATCTTGCTCTCTTACATCAGATCATAGATGAAATGATTCGAAATCCTTGTTAAATGGTATAGTTGTCAATCTGGTAATTAGGACACCGTGATCATGTGAGTGTTTTCCTCCTAAAACTTATTGAAAGTTTTTCATTTAAGATACACACACACATATATATATATATATATATATATATCTTGCCCTCGAGTAAGGGATATAGGAAGTAGTCGTACCCTGGGGATAAGGGGTTTGTTTGCTTGTGGGTACATAACTAAATATGCAGACGATACTTATTTACGAATTGCGTACACCAGTTTATAAGATTCATTGTCAATGTTCTTGAGTATAGTTGTATTTGGTGTAAAGGTAACGAGGGTCATCTGTCAAACGATGTTTTTAAGGTTACAAACAATAATTTATTCAGTACTAGTGTATGCGACCCGTCAAAAATGACGGCAACATATTTAGATAGATACGTACACAAACGCACTGGCTCACATAGGCTCACCCATTCCTAACTAGAACACATTAGTTTGGGTAAATAGTGGTAGATTATTCGTTTTTAATGGGTGCTTCTCAGCGTGACAGGCTATATATATATATATATATATATACATATATATATATATATATATATACCCAGGCAATTACTTTCATTATTTAAAAAAGGAGAGGTCTAAAGATATATCGAACCTGTATATTTCCTTTTCAGATGAGGCAAATTGCCTTGTATGGAAGGTCATTCACAACAATATTGTAGCAAAATCTGTCTGCCAGGGAAGGGAAGCAGAGAAAGACAGAAAGACTTATCTCTCTCTCTCTCTCTCTCTCTCTCTCTCTCTCTCTCTCTCTCTCTCACACACACACACACACACACAATACCCATACGGGCAGACCAGTTTTCTTTTGACGAAGAATTTCATTGCATCCAGCTTTCATCCGAGATATAAATTTGTAATGAAGAAAAGAAGCGGTTAGGTCTAAGTTCTTGTGGTCATGATATACATTAAAATAAAAACATTTCTCTCGTTAAGGGAAACAAATAATCTTAAAGGTCTGTCATCAGTCTATAAAACATTGCAATCTATTTTATTATTATTATTATTATTGTTATTATTATTATTATTATTATTATTATTATTATTATTATTATTATTATTATTATCAAAAGATATAAGACCCCAACCTAAAATGGAAAAGTTATGTTGTTATTCTTTACAATATTGGTATTATCCTTAGTATCATTTATTCGTTTAAATTCGTATCAAAATGGTAGGAGTAATGTCGTATGATTTTTTCTTTAATTTTGACACTAACAAAGAAACAACAACACGAGTTCACTACTAAAAAGGAGACTTTAACAAATATATAGATATCATTTTTTGTGGTTACACATATTATACCCTGACGACGCATAAATAGAGAGAGAGAGAGAGAGAGAGAGAGAGAGAGAGAGAGAGAGAGAGAGAGAGAATTTTTATACAATTTACTCGTAAATGAGTAATCATTGAAATTATATTATAGAACTGTATAGAATAACTTTAATAGTTTAATGTCTTAAATTGAGGTATTCCTAAATTAAAAGAAGACACCCAAAACCGTTTAATTGAATACACTAATTAATTATAGCTATGGTGCAATATTTCCCATGCATAATATGTTGGTGTTGGAATCTATAATAATATATGTCTCAAGGAATTTTTTGCCGATAATGTTAAGCGATCTTTTGTAAACTATTGTTTGTTTTACTGCAGTACATTAGAGTTTGTCGTTAGATTTTTTTTTCGTTTTTTTCAACAAAAGCAGTCATGACTTGATTGGGTTTTTATAAAATATATTTTTTTCTCTATAAACTCAGTAATAAATTATTTGTCAAATTCCTTACGTACATATAACTGTTTATTTGTATTAACAAAAACATATGACTTAGATCGGGAATCAAAGCTTATTGGACAAATTCCAATGTTTATTCAATTGGCAAATGAAATTTAAACTCGAATTAGATATAAAACTAAAAACCAATCTTAGGAAATATATTTGAAATAGAAAATCCCATTTCAATTGAGTTTCTTATTTTAGAGCTCTGTTTTCCTAATAGTTACTCACTGTCAAGTCTATACTGATTAAAAAGTTAATATAAAGTAAAGGTTTTGCCAGCCCATTGGAAACGTCCATGTCTAGCGATCTGTTGGACTAGGGTTTGAGCACCGGTGAAGCTCGATTATTTTTAGCAGCATCTTCAGCCTGACCATCCTTTTGAGCTAAAGATGAGGTGTTTGGGGAAGCGTATAAGTCTACCTGCAAAGTCCTCAGCAGCCATTGTCTGACCCTTCGTGTCCTAATTTGGGTGGATAGTGTTTGGGCGCTGATCATTTGTATATTGATTGTTAAGTCTCTCGGCCATTGCCAATGTCTCTTCAAACTCTTATGGGTGAATAAGCTGAATTGATGTCCATGTGAAAAAAAAAAAAAAAAAAAAAAAAAAATTCCTGCTCTTCGAAGAACTTTTAGGTTTCCGGATGTAAGAGAAATATTTTCCATCTCTACTATCCCGGATTTAAATCACCTATTTTACAATTATTTTTAATCTATATACTCTATTTATCATAGATCTACCACTTTTACCCTGGGACACCCCTTCCCCCAAAAAACAAAGGATTAATTCACGTAATTATATACAAAATAAATTATAAAAAAAACTTGTACTGTATATCAAC
>NC_090753.1:21141796-21144296 GCF_036898095.1 Palaemon carinicauda
TCACATTTCAGCCGAAGAAAATTCCATAATTTTATGCTAGAAAGTCTTCTATCTCTCTCTCTCTCTCTCTCTCTCTCTCTCTCTCTCTCTCTCTCTCTCTCTCTCTCAAAATTGCCCAATTTTTACAGTTTTCTATATTTTGATAAATATGTGTAAAATAAAGAAGGACAAGGATGTGCTGGAAAGCTTTTGGTAACGAAATCAGACTAAGAGATTTAAAATACCACTTTCTTTAAGAAAAAAATATTCATTCAGATGGTCCTAACAGTATTGATTTATGTACCAGAAACTTGGAGCCTTACGAAAGTGCTAGAGAAAAGATAATGATGGAAGTAACACTAAGAGATAAAATAAAAGCAATATGCATACGAGAGGAAATCAGAGCAGAGGATATTCTAATATTATATAGGAAAGGGAAATGAACCTTTGCAAGACATAAAATGAGGATGACAGATAATAGATGGACATTAAGAATAAAAGAATGGGGCACTAGAAATTGCAAAAGATGATGAGGAATGAAGAGAAGACGGGGAACTGGCGAGATAAGAAAATATTCGATATACACTATCCTAGAAGGACCATGAACAGACACGTGTGTAAGGACATATCTGAACCATTTGTAATGCAGTGGAACAAACAACGTCTGTTGGTGATGATGATGATGATGATGGTAATGTATATTGCTTAGCAGGGGTTTCTTCAAAACATGAAAGAACAGTCTTTGATGGTATGATGCGGACTTGGAATATCGGTCTAAGATGTTGCTATTCTACAACATACGTGAGCGGCTTTGTCTTCATTAAAGAAATATCACTTATAGTCGATTATTTTACTCAACTACTTCCATATTGATTGTAGTAGCCTATTAGAAACATCCTTGTCTGGTGATCTGCTGTAAAGGAGTTCCTGGCCCCCTCAAAATTGACAGTTTCTTGTATGTCTTCAACTTCAGCATCCTTGTGAGCTAAGAATGGGGTTTTGGGAAAGCCTATAGGTCTACCTGCTGGGACATCAACAGCTATTGTTTTGCCCGCCCTGATCCTAGCTTAATAGAGAGAGGGTTTAGATACTGATCATATGTATATATTGGCAATTTCTAGGGATTTTCGGGCTAGGCCATTGTCACTGTCCTTTCCTCTCCCATTAATGAGCAACCTTCAAACTTTACTCCTTTAAAAGAGCATAAAGTTGCAATTACTGTTCTAATTAGAAAACAATTCAACTACTGCCTTGGCGAGCATCGTCTTCAGATGTGAAATCATTTCCCGTAAATTCAGATACAAGACTATGAAAGATTTACCGATATTATTAATTGATAATTCTAAGGTGGAAGCCATGTTCGCCAGAGGTAACACCAGACTAAAGTACAAATATTTTAACGAATGATTCTATGCAACAGATTTACTCAGACCAGTTTCCTGGACACTTCCAGAGCGCGATTACCTCACTTATATTTTGATATCATCCAGTTTTCAATTTAATTTAATAATCATTTTAGTATTACGAATAATTTTAAAAATAATACTAATGTTAGCAATTATAATATTATTGATAGTAATTTTAAACATGATAATATTGTAAATAATTATATTGTGCTAATCTTAATGATATTAATGATAATAAAAAATTCCATAATAATAAATAATAATAATAATAATAATAATAATAATAATAATAATAATAATAATAATAATATTTACTCAAATTCTACCAGAGGAATGTGAGACACACTTTCGAATTCTCCCAAGCTGAAGACCTCAAGTTATAAAGGTCTACACGTACATAAAATCTTGGTATAAACTACAGTTCTTGGTGATAACTCGTTATTATCATGAATTTAATTTTTTATCAAGGTAAAATTATTATTATTATTATTATTATTATTATTATTATTATTATTATTATTATTACCTCCTCCAAGGAGGTTATGTTTTCGTGTCGGTATATGTTTTTATTTATATATTTTATTTAATAATTTTTTAACTTAATTGAGCGTGTGTCTATGATCAGAATTACGTCAAAACTACTTAACGGATTTTAAAGAAATTTTCTCCGCATTACATTTTGGAGATATTTCTGAAAATTATTTGGAATCTAGATACGGATGTGTATTTTTTCCAATTTTAAAAATGACCTCAAAATCAGTTGACAGATTGGATTACCCTCAAATTTTACCAATGGATGAATATTATGTAATTGTGGAGGTGATCCAAACCAGGATCACTACTCTGGGTCAACATTGCACTTATCACCATCTACTGTAGAGTTAGCATATGATAAGTGGAAGACGATGCTCGTAGACTTCAGGTAAATGTTGGCAATATTCATCAGCAGATGTCTGAAATCTCTCATTGTTCTTGGTATCATCGTCATCATCAACATCATCATAATTATTATTATTATTATTATTATTATTATTATTATTATTATTATTATTATTATTATTATTATTAGTAGTATGTAGTTAGTAGTAGTAGTAGTAGTAGTAGTAGTAGTAGTA